>NC_057801.1:637694723-637703883 GCF_018294505.1 Triticum aestivum
CAACGTGGGACTAGGGGGGCGGGAGGAGGTCCAGGTGAGGGGGCTAGTCGCCGACGGCAGGAGCGGCTGGGGTGGGGGTGCGGTGAAGAAGAAGGAGAGGAAGAAGAAGTCAACGCGGGGGAAGGGGACGCGAGGAAACAGATCTGACGGCTCGAGCTCGCGGATCGGATGGCTGGGGCTTGACCGGCTCAACGATTGGGCCGGTGCGCCGGCGCAGATCGCTGCCAGTAAAAGGGACATTTTGGGAGCATAACCTATGCCGCTTCTTGTTTTTTAAGAAAGAAAGAGGTGTGTGTGTGCGCGTCATCGCCTGTAAAAGACTGAAGTCATCATCCAAAACAAGCGAAGCACGCAAGGCATACTTTAACTGGTGGACGCGGCGTGAGCCGGAGGTCAAAATCGTTTGGTGTGGTCCGGTACCGGGTAGCCCCCTCTCTGCCCCCCGCCTCCCAAGTCCCACCCCACCCCGCCCCACCCTCCCCTCCTGGCCCGGTGACACGTACGCCCCATGGGGCCCCCGCCCCAACCTCCGCCCTTCCAGAACCTTCCGGCCAATTCCTGGCCAGGAATCCCCGCCCCGATCCAGCGGCCCATCTCGCGCCACGTGTACGGCACGCGCCACCTCGGCGTCTGACGTGGCACCCCCGCCCCCGGCGAAACTGATACGCCCAAATCTCGCTGCTTCCAGCCTCACGCTCCGAAAGCAGGCGCCCGCTGCTCCCACTTCGCCCAGCCAAACCAACGCCATCTCCACCCCTCCCCTGTGGCCGCCAGCGAGCGCGAGCGAGGGCGATCGAGACGGAGGTGGTGGCGGAGAATACGGCCGTGGGTACGGAGTTTTTCGAGGAGATGAACGGCGGCGACGGCGGGGGAGGGGAGGTGGGCTTCGTGGGGGGAGGCGGGGAGGAGGAGGAGATGGACGAGGACGGCGCGCGGGAGGCCGGGAAGGAGCAGGTGGTGCTGATGTGGGGCTACCTCCCAGGCGTCTCGCCGCAGCGCTCGCCGCTGCTGGGCCCCGTGCCCGTCAGGCTGCCCCCGGCGGCGGCCGGCGACGCCTGGAGGGATGTCTGCGGCGGTGGGTGCGGCTTCGCCATGGCCATCTCCGGTGACGCCTCGCGCTCTCGATTCTCATTTTTCTTTTGCTCCCTTTGTGTTCTGTTTACTTTCAGTGCGTTGGTTCCATTTGGCTGCGCAGATCTGCTCGGTGCGTCGGCCTGTGCTGTTTCTGTGGAGGATTGCTTGTTTGCTCGTAGTATTGGGTAGGGGATTTTTGGCCTGACGAGTGAAGGACTGTTTTCCGATACAAGTACTCTGTACGAGTAGTGGCTCGAAATTTTCTTGAATTATCGAATCTGCTTTTGAAATAGCTGACCGTGAAGTTGCATTTTCATGCTGGGCTAATTGGTGAGTGAAGTTGTGTGGTTGGGATTTGTGTTCTACTCAGTAGTGAGTGCTAAAAAATGAAAAAAGAGAGAGGAAGGGTTACATTTGTCGAGCAAAGCTTGTTTCTCAATTTATCAGAGTCTTTTCTTATCATGTTCTCATGGATCATATCATTAATGGTGTGATAGAAGGAGTAGCAAGATGAAGGACCTCGTGTTCTTCGAATGTCCGTTCAAATCCTTTACTGTAAATATGCCTTTTGTTGTTGGACCAATACCAACAGAATTTGCTGATGTACTGTACAAATTCAGACTCTTAGTTCTAGCTGCCGTTTATTCAGTGATATGCCAAACCGAAACATGTTCTGTCATTTGTTGGTCCTGGTTAATGTGATCAAGTTGTAATCAACACTGACCTGTGTGTTTCATTTGCTTAAGAGTCTGGAAAACTCCTCACCTGGGGCTCTACTGACGACATGGGTCAAAGTTATGTGACGGCTGGGAAGCACGAGGTAAAGCTAACACACTCGTTGCATTTGCTCTCTCCTACACGATGAGAATACTCGAAGACATTGCTAACAGAGCCTCTTGCACATCTCAGGAGACTCCGGAGCCTTTTCCTCTTCCTAGTGATGTTACGATAGCGAGGGCTGATGCTGGGTGGGCTCATTGTGTTGCGATAACGGGTATGCAGCTCATCATACATGCAAACCCTCGCGCTTTGGGAAGAACTCAATGTTTTGGTATTGGTACTATTCTCATAAAACTATTCCCATAAATGTTATACTGGATCAGATGAAGGAGTTGTCTATACATGGGGTTGGAAAGAATGTGTTCCAACTGGAAGGGTCATTACAGACCAAGCTTCAGTTGGAACTTTGGAAAAGGATGAAAGACAGAGCGCAATTGCCAACAACCAAGGTGACGATGCTTACTACATGTCCTTTCTCAGTTCTGCATTAAAAACATCTTGAGAAGGGTTAAATGCTTACAGATATATCACATAACAAAGGCAACTCCATTGCAGTGAGCCCCAGGTCACAGGCGTCTAGGACAAGCAGTGGAGCAGCATCTGGTCCTTCTGAAAGTAGAGGTACCGAGGATAGCACCAAGAGGCGACGGTTGTCTTCAGCTAAACAAGGAAATGACAGTTCGACATCTGGTGATGAAAACCTTTCTGCACCACCTTGTGTTGTGACATTTAATACTGGGGTGAAAATAACGGCAGTAGCTGCTGGAGGTCGCCATACATTAGCATTATCAGGTAATGCACATTAGTACATTTGGCAGTGCTCTAGTGCTATTTTTAACCTATCTGGGGAACTTTGCGGATTAAGACCCAATATTTCTTGAAAACTTCAGATTTTGGTCAGGTATGGGGTTGGGGATATGGAGGAGAAGGGCAACTGGGTCTGGGGTCCAGAATTCGTACAGTTTCCTCCCCTCACCCTATACCTTGCATTGAACCAACATCGTACGGCAAGGATCGGCTATCAGCTATGAAAGGCAACAAAAACGCTGAAGGGCAAATTAATAAAGTAACAGGAAATCGTGTGACGGCCATTGCGTGTGGAGGCCGCCATAGTGTTGTGGTAACGGGTTAGTTCTTTCTTTCAGTCTCTTTCCGGTACTTCTTTTGTCGTATCCTTGTAGAGACAGTACCAATCATTTTTGGTCTCGAGATGGCATTTGTCAATAACTTCAGTTGGACACATTATGTGTGGGCAACAGTAAATATTTGAGTATTTCCTTTTTTTAAGGGGGACAGTAGATATTTCCAACTGGTCAATTTAAGTTTGGCGTAACAGTGTAAAATAATATTTATGGTGTATTCAAGAATGAAAATCCAATTGCTGCCAGCTTGTTTCGCTGTAGCAAAGTGATAGTGCTTACAGGAAAAAAAAAAGGTATGGTACTGCTTAGACCCTATTCGGTAGTCAAGCATGTAAGATACCATTAGCTTACCGTAGGGACTTTCCCTATGGTTTGCTGGTAAAAAAAAAAGATACATTAGCTTACTTGTAGGAAATATCCATCTAGGTATTTCCAACCAAAATGTTGAATGGGAGTATTTTCTGGACAAATGCATAATAACAATTGTTCATTTCTTAAGAGTACCTTTTCCATTGTACATATCATGGATTGCTCAAGAAGACCTGAAGTCTAGGGAGTTGGTGGTCTGGTGAGTCATTTGATTAGCAGCTAGTCCGGTTTTTTGGTTTCTGGGTTCGTCCTGGGCTTGTCCCCTTAAATGCAAGACAGAGTCCACAGTCGTCTCTCTTTCTTCTCTTAGTAGAATGGCAGTGCTCCTGCCCTATTACTTCAGAAAAACACAGCCCCCTATTTTTGTCAAAATTTCCCCTGCACCTTTCTAACAGCTAGCTCTTGTTTACAGATTCAGGAGCACTTCTTGCATTTGGGTGGGGACTGTACGGGCAGGTTAGTCTTTTCTATTTCAACACATGGTTTGATCAAACAAGTTTGTGATCCCAGTAATATATTTTGTATTGACTAAAAGTTTTAACAATGGATTAGAGGATATACTTGGGATAGAAGTGTGTATGTCTTAGCATTCCAGAACTCAACAATGGATCAACATGATCAGCCACTCACAATACTTGTTTAGTTGAAAAATACCATCTCAAAATCATTTTTAACTTGTAATTGTTTTCCTTAAGACAGCAAATCTATTGCGGCAATTCTGATATAATTTTATGAATATATGAGGAAGTATGTGTGAGAAACTGTTTGGGTTTCATTTTTGTATTGATAACAATGATTAAGGTGATATACTTGATTAGTTTATATGTTTTTTTGCGGGTCGATTAATGTATATGTTTTGACCTGACATATTTCAAAAAATCAGTGTTTTTAATCACTGTGCTTTTATTTTTCAGTGTGGACAAGGGAATACAGATGATGTGTTGAGCCCAACATGTGTATCAGCTATTCTGGGAGTCAAGATGCAAGATGTTGCCGCAGGGTTATGGCATACAGTATCCATATCTGCGGATGGTGATGTCTATTCGTTTGGAGGCAACCAGTTCGGGCAGCTGGGGATTGGTTCTGATCAAGCTGAGGTGGGAGCTTTGATTCGTTTTTTCATTCTTATTTCTCCCTCCGATCCAAATTAATCGTCCCATCTTTCTAGAGATGCAACGAAGTACATAACATAGTCTGATTCAGGATTTGTTATGATCAAGCTGTCTGTTCACTTCACCAAATGCATAAAAATGATATTTCGTTTTGATGCAGACTATACCAAAACTGGTGGATGCCCCCAGCCTGGAAGACAAGAATGCAAGATCAGTGTCTTGTGGAGCTCGTCATAGTGCAATAATAACAGGTATAGTGGTCGCATTTTCTTCTTGGAGGAACTCACCGTTCCATCTGCCTGAGTGCCTTGGCATCCTTGGCTTGTACTCCCTCCATTCCTATATATAAGTCTTTGTACAGATTCCCCTATGGACCACATACGGATGTATATAGATGCATTTTAGAGTGTAGATTCACTCATTTTGCTCCGTATGTAGTCCATAGTGGAATATCTACAAAGACTTATATTTAGGAACAGAGGGAGTATTTTAGAACCTTTTTCTGTCTATTAGTTACAACTTTGTTCTGCAGCATGCTAGTATTAGCTAGCCTGCGTCAGTGTCTTACCGCAGATGGAGCAAACATCTTTGCCATTGTTGCTGCTTCATGTCTATTGTTGAGGTATGGAGGTAACATTGCTGAAATTTCCTGCAGATGAGGGCGAAGTCTTCTGCTGGGGATGGAACAAGTACGGCCAGGTAGGTATCTCTTTGCTTTAGTACTACGATTTTCCACAGGTGAGGTGGGGAAAACCCTTGGTGTGATGTGATCTCTGATCTGAGCTTTGGAGTTGCGCGTGCGTGCAGCTGGGCCTCGGCGACTCCATGGACAGAAACGTGCCCTGCATCGTCCCCGTGGACGCGTACCACCCGCTGAACGTGTCGTGCGGCTGGTGGCACACCTTAGTGCTCGCGGAGTCCCCGACGTGATGCCGAACCCCCAGCGAAGGAGGAGCTGAACTGCCCCCGTAGGTCAGGTGACAATTTTGTTAGGAGTTTGGTAGACCCATCATCCAGGATTCCAGGTCCCTTGTACATACATGACGGTGCATACAGTGACATTGTGTATCCATCCATTCTTCCCAGTCACCGCTGCAGAGTGCAGCATTGGACGGACAGGTTTGTATTGCGCTGTGTGTATATGGTCGAGTTAGGAGGATTTGCTCGCACTGTTTGATTGTGTATACTCACATTCTACTAGGTTCAAAGAGCGCGTGATTTGTGCTTGTGTGCTGCTCCAGCACTTCCAGCTACCTTAACAGAGATGCAACTTCCAACTGCAAAGTGTGTTGTCGTCTGTCACCTTTGTTTTGCTCCTGAAGAACTTTTAACCGTGTCGAAAAATCAAAACCAAGTAACAAGGCATACATACATTTGTAATTTGTCTAACTTGCGAGTTTCCTCGCGGCACGCGGAAATAGCATAGCAACAAGAACATGCAATTGCCCGTTGCAAACGATCCAGTGAGCTAGCAAATGTTCTATCTTTTCCTTCGATTTCGAGACAAGCATCCGGATTGGACAGGTGAACAAGCCGCCGTCGTTTCGTCCGCAGATGATCTATCCACTGTGCTTCAGTCCCTTTGAGTTAGACCGACCATTGGTGAGTTGTATGTCCTAGAACCTGCTCTGATGTGCCAACTTTTTTGTTTTAGACAATGACAATTCCAACTGATCAGACGCGAGAAGAATGACGCAACCTCCTGATACAACGAGCCCAGGGAAGAATATATGCAAGAGCGGAAGCTTTTTGTTCTGTATACTAATTACGCGCACTTTCATATACTCCCTCCGTCCGAAAATACTTGTCGGAGGAATGGATGTATCTAAATATATATTGGTCCTAGATACATCCATTTTTATGTATCTCTTCGACAAGTATTTCCGGACGGAGTGAATAGATTGTTATTATATCACAGTCACCCCATCAGAGCGAAAGAACATATGTATGTGGCGTTGATGGGACGGCCCATCAACACTACGTGCTCGCTCGCTCGGTCGCCGCCCATGCTTCATTCGCTCAATCAACTGTTAACCGGTTGATGGATGACCATTGATCGATTGACTTATTGACCGACCACTCAAAAAACAAAATATTGATTTGTTGACCATTAAATTTCCAAGGAAAATAAATCGAAGGTTTTGAAAAAAGTTCACAAAATTGAATAAAATATTCACAAAGTTGAAAAGTGAAAAAGTAAATGGATTTGAAAAAAAATCAAGATTTTGAAAAGTTTGTGGTTTGAAAAAAGTTATAAAATCAAAAACAACTTCTTGAATTTGAAAGAAGTACGCCAATTTTTAAAAAGTTCATGCATTTCAAAAAGTGCCTATTTAAAAAATGTTCATGATTTAAAAAAAAGGTCATGAATCTGAACAATATTTGTGAATTTGAAATTTTATATCGATTTGAACTTTTTTGCGAATTCAAAAAACACGCAAAATTTTGTTTTTTTTTTGCGAAAAAATAAAAATGAAACAAGAAATTGCGCTTTTTTACAATATATATGCAAGAAATTGCGCTTTTCTATACTCCAGAATTATGTGCAAATCACTGCCATATGGCTTGGTACCGACAAAAGCAATATTGTAAATTTGTGTACGGCTGAAAAGCCGCCTTAAGTAATGAAATCTCTCAACCTTCCACAAAAGAAAGAGATTAATCACTACCACATACAATACAAACCAAATGCTTTTCATTAGTTATAACGTATGTACGCTCAAATTTTATTTTATTTTTGTGAGAAGATACCGCACACTCAACAGTGTATATGACGTTCAGCCGCTCAAGAGTATAACGGTGGAATGGATGCATGCAACACAAGTCATCGTGCTGTTTTAACCGACAACAAGATTCATTGGTCCGAGTACAAATTTAACTGTTCAAATGGCCGTGAGCACTCAAGGTCGGTTCAGTGATGAAGTCGACCATATCCACCCGCCCGCGGGGCAGCAACGCAAAGGGCGGAGATGGCCGCGGCCGAAGGAGCGAGCAATGACCATGGATGGCTCGTGGAAGCTTGGAGTAGAACGAGAGACGGCAGGTTTGTGCGCTAGCGACTTGGAATTCAACTCGCCTCGTGTGATGATGTCGAAAAAAAAAATCGCCTCGTGTGATGTCGACTTGCGTGCGAGCTGCGTTTTTTCTTCTCTTTTTTTTGGACAGCACGAGCTGCGGGTGAGGTGAGTAGCACGCGATCCCTTTTCTTCTCGTCTCCCCCTCCAGATCTGGGCCTGGGCTACCCGTCCATTTTGCAGTTCATGTCGAAGCCCATCGGGCTGCAGAAACAAAAGCCCACCCACTGTTAGCTTCAGGATATCAGCGAACTCGGTGCCGGTGCGTGCGAGGAGCAGAGGCTGGTCGTTTCATTTAGTCCCACATCGCGCAGCGGGAGAGATTGAGGGGGTCGGCAAGGCTATAAGAAGGAGGGGTGGCGTGGGTTGCAACTCATACCTTTCTCGGCCTTTTGGCTAAGATCAAGTGTAGTATCTGTTCTTATCAGTTTAATATCTGATATGTGGGCCATGTGCTTATAATGGTATTAAATTTATTTTTTATGGGGGAGGGTCCACCACAGTGGCTTGCCATTGGGGCCCTCATGTGTCGCCCAGGCGTTGCACTGCTGCCTGGGCCCGGCGCACCCCAACCAAATCAAAAGAAAAACTTTGTTAATATGAACTGTTTTTCTCTAGCCCCTAATTCAGAGCTGAAATGCTGTTTGGTCTGCTCTGCTGCTGGCTTATTCACTACTGAAACAAACGCAAAGTTCTCTCTAAGCTATACACACAGCACCGGGCTCTTAATCCCAACGTAGAGCGACTGATGCATCCTTTGTGATCTTTGTGAAACACCCGATTGACGCTGATCCAGCGATCTTTGTGAAACACCTGATCATCATGTCGTGATTCCAAGCCCCCGTATAGGATAGCAGTGGAAGAAACCGTGTTAATAACTGAAGCTCGCATGATATAAGCCACAAAATAGCCACACTGCAGATGTGTACTGGGAAACAGTTATACCGGAGAAAGCAAGCAGTTCCCTCGTTCCAGATTCCTTTGGCAGCCACACACTGAAATAACAGGCGGCGCACTGATCCCAGTTTGCAGAAAAACACATCCAAGTAGCGCCTTCGTGTGCCTCTTGCTCAACTTGTCTCTGGTCCATAATATTGTTCACCTTTCTGAAAGTGTACTTCAATGTGGTCTGCTCTGCTGCTGGCTTATTCACTACTGAAACAAACGCAAAGTTCTCTCTAAGCTATACACACAGCACCGGGCTCTTAATCCCAACGTAGAGCGACTGATGCATCCTTTGTGATCTTTGTGAAACACCCGATTGACGCTGATCCAGCGATCTTTGTGAAACACCTGATCATCATGTCGTGATTCCAAGCCCCCGTATAGGATAGCAGTGGAAGAAACCGTGTTAATAACTGAAGCTCGCATGATATAAGCCACAAAATAGCCACACTGCAGATGTGTACTGGGAAACAGTTATACCGGAGAAAGCAAGCAGTTCCCTCGTTCCAGATTCCTTTGGCAGCCACACACTGAAATAACAGGCGGCGCACTGATCCCAGTTTGCAGAAAAACACATCCAAGTAGCGCCTTCGTGTGCCTCTTGCTCAACTTGTCTCTGGTCCATAATATTGTTCACCTTTCTGAAAGTGTACTTCAATGTGGT
>NC_057801.1:637704087-637767114 GCF_018294505.1 Triticum aestivum
AAAATTGTAAGCTGTTGTTAAGGATGAGAAGAGTAGGCAGACGAATCATCAACTTGAAAAATAAAATACTTACCGCTGCAATCCTTGCAAGAACCAAAAATATACAGGTTCAGGTTGAGAGGATACTCAGGTGTTATCTCCTTGAGTGCAAACCTCGGACAAAATGGATTGAAAAAAGCAGAGATAATTGGCTACTACTCCCTCTGTAAACTAATACAAGAGTGTTTAGATAACTAAAATAGTAATCTAAATGCTCTTATATTAGTTTACGGAGGGAGTACTATACACTTCGATTCCCTTCCGAAATTGCCATTTCCAACTTGGCAACAGGAAATTCGACACGTTCTTACGACTATAACAGTTTTCTGAAGTTCGCTCCTATGTGGATGTGGCTGACTCAAGCTTCACACAGTTCTGTGAGACCAAGTTCCCCAAAATCATAAAGCCGAGTCCAATCCCAGATGTTACCATCTCAAGAGACAGCTCTCAGAGCATAAAATAAATGAGTGGGTGACATAGACAAATATCATAAGAAAATTTATCCAGATTCCACCGGCTCCAGCCATGGGTTTGGAACTCAGGACCAGACAAGGAGGTCTAGTTGCATGATGGGCACAAACACAGGAGATATGTAATCACAAGGGTTGATTGTAAATACACCCATGTAAGATTGGCCATCGGTTCAATCTTGCAGCCAGAAATGACTGTGCTTTTTGAACATGATCTGATTATTTTTCTCATCGTGAAACAAATAGCCGGCAGAGCTGAAGATGCCACCATGTTTCCTCGTTTTTCTGTATAAAGTCACGTGTACTACCGTGAGCTTTAGACCAACCTTCCATTGCTCAAGCTCTCGCAGCTACAGTGCATAATAAATTCAGTAAAACATCTACCTGTAGTATTTGCACAAACATCTCTGTTTCACCTACCACCCACCACTGGAGAGGCAGCAATGAGGATTAATGCCCTGATAGCACATGGCAAGTTTGTAGTATTTGCACAAACTTGTGAGTTTCCTTGCGGCACGCGGCAACAGCATAGCACACGAATATATATATGTATAGCCTCCATGTCTGCATAAAAGCATTCAATATGGAAAAAAAGGGCTGCCCTGTTTGCAAAACGTTATGTACAACGAACAGGGGGAGCTACAAAGATTCATTGATAACAAGGTTACAGGTGACTCATGCAATTGCCTGTCGCGAATGACCCAGTCAGCTAGCAACTGTTTTTTTTCCTTCGACTTTGATACAAGCATCCGGTTTGGACAGGTAAACGATCGGCCATCGTTTTGTCCACAGATGCTCGTATATCCACTGTGCTTCCGTCCCTTGAGTTAGACCTTAGTGAGTTGTATGTCCTAGAGCCTGCACTGACAATTTCAACTGGTCAGACCCGAGCAGAATGATGCAACATCGTGTGATACAACAAGCCCGAGAAAGAATATATGGAAGAGCGGAAGCTTTTTGCTGTGTGCGCTAATTATTTGAGATTGTAAGAACATGGTGAGAATAAAAGGTCTTCATTGCACGATCATGCCAATATCACTACCACTGAATGGAACTCTAGGTAGTCAGGGGCATTTGTTCAGACATGGATTAATCAATTATGCACCAATTGGTGGCATCTAGTAATATTCCAGATGTGACATAACGTGTGATTGCAGCAGAGATTTCCACGGTCATCCTACCAGAAGGCTCTTAATAGATTGTTATGACCCACATCTCCCAACCATTAAAGATTGTTCGGGCTTACCAGCAGTGTTAAAATAAGATAAAAATAGGTTTATCTGCCGAAACAGTGGACTTGAATTACCTTCCACCGAGGGGAACAGCACAGAGCTCAGAAACGAGGAACTTTTGACAGAGGACCCACTGTAGATGTTGGTGAAGGATCTGCAACCGGACCTCTTGTCTGATGGTTGGCAATCGAATTATTAGCAACTAATTTATTGCTTGCGCTTCTAACTCCAGCAGCATCACACTCTGGCTGTTGGGGATCCACTACTGCCTTTACCTGTTGCAGTTCTACAATCCAGTCAACCTTTTGTTTGTGCATGTTAAAAACAGAGGCGCAGATGCAAGTAAAAGCGATTACGAAGAAGGCACATTCATTTCAAAAAATACACCGCACACATTAAAGTTAATATTTTTTCCATGTTAAAAGAGCAAAGACTATTTCAGTTTTCAGCCATGACCACAAAATGAGCAGATTAACATAGTCAATGGAGGCTGAAACTCCATCAGGTACTAACTGTTTGTACTGTGTGAGAAGACTACCGGCTTGTCAACTTCGAAAGCTGGAAAAGTGTAACACCCCCAATATGGGCTGCCACATTATGTATGTAACATGGGCTTTGGCTACGAGATGGGCTGGTCATCGGAGGCTTGGTTGCACACACAAGCTACATATGCAACCGGCAAGCACAGGAGGAGGGCATCGAAGGAATGAATCGTTCTCCAAGTCTCTCGTCCCCTGGCTCCAGTTCCTCACCTCCTGCTCTCTCTATTCCTCTCTTTGCTTGCTGATTCTCACCCCCGATTCTCCCTGTATCCCCCAATTTATACCCGAATATTGGTACTAATCCAGTTGCTCGTCCCATCCTTGAGTCTGGGTCGTGACAATTTGGTATTCAGAGCCAAGAAAAAAAATCACCACCCACTTCCTGCCTACCAGGTGTTCGACCAAATGTCCAGCCACGAAGAGTTGTTCACCGGCGGCGTTCTCCATGTCACTGTGCACCATGTGTACTACCCGGTCACTGAGGAGACGCTGCAACAGGTGTTTACATTGTATGGTGTGGTGAAGATCTCCGTGTTCCAGAGAATCGACCATGTGGAGGCAGTGGTTCAACTTCGATCAAGACGCGGAGCAGCGCAGGCTCTTGCCATGCATGGTCGGTGCATCTATGAGCGTGCCTGCCTCCTCGACATCCAGGATGTGTCACCGGAGTACAACCTGCACTTGTGCTCGCTGCTCGAGCAGAAGCAGACTGCAACCGTGGCTGAGTACACGGTGGCGTTCTGGGAATGCGTACATCATGTGTTGGATCTCAACCCCAACCTGAGCATCAAGAGTTTCGTCCACCAATACATTGAGGGCTTGCGGGAAGATATCAAGGATGCCGTGCGGTCGCGATCTCCATTAAGCATCACCGGTGCTTCGTCCCTTGCCCGGATAAGGGAGGATGAAATCGTGCAGGAGGCGGCAATGGCTGCGGAGAAACTTGATGACGGCCATGGAGTTCACGTCCTCATGCCTACGGTGATCCTCACGGAAGTCTTCCTCGAGCTCACTGCCCCAGTGGAGTGCAGTGCAGACCACAACATCATCACCATTGACAGCAACAACCATGCTGCACCGACGCCTATCACATGTTTGACAGAGTGCCCGAGTCACGCCGCCGCCGTTGACATCTCCCCTAAGCTGGCAGCTTCTGCTCTATGCGGAGAGACCGTCGACATCGAAGCCATCAGTGTTGCTGCACCAACATTCGATGTGTGTTCTATTGTTGGTCCGACCAATGCTGAAGTCAACAGTTATGTGCCGGTGCCCCTCATTGTGTGGAGTGTCAACCCATTCTCCGCAGCTCCCCTCAAGGTCGTGCCAACCATAGCGCATTGGTCATGTTCCACCCCCAAACTGGACACCATGGCGTCAACAAGGTGTTGGACCCTCTGCCTCGACCACATTGGTGCGTTGACGCCCACATACATGCTGGATAAGAATGTGAACATAAGGCAACAAGCACAAATGTTACGACCAATGCCATGGCCATCATTTAAGTGCCATTCAGAAGCAAGCAGTCCTCAAGATCCACGTCCAGCAACTCAAGGTATATTTGGGAAACTATCTACATGTCAGCCACACGAGGATCTCAATGGTTGGGCTGCCAGTTTGGTCTTGCATTGGAATAGCTCATTTGATGGACACTATTTACAACTACTTGCTGCACTGAGAAGTTTCTGCTGTGAGTTATATTATATTGGGGGGCCCTGTGGTTATTGGCAATATGCATATCTGCAGCAGTGGTGTTCATCTCAGCGAGAAAGTTATTCGAATTTTGGGAGGGCTGGCGATGCTATATTGAACACAAAACAAAAATCACAAAGTTTATTAAGTAGCATTCTTGTGGAACTTGTGAGTAGGCAAACCCCCGGAGTCGGCTATTTCTGCCAAACATCTGACCAGAAGAACAAAAGGCTTAATTACATTCCTGAAGTGGGTGAACAAGTTATGAGGTTGTGCTCTGTCGAACTGGCACCTTGGGCTTGTTCTGCATTACATTTCATTAAGCCCTACAGTTATGGGCTGGGTATGCGCATAATTGTGGAGTTGAAGCCTTGGCCAAAATGGAAAATCAATGGTCGTTGTGAGGGCATGGCTTTATTTTGGCGGTCTCCTCATATGGCATTCCCTGCAATATTTTCAGTAACTACGACCAACGTGTTGCACCAAATGGATTGGTGCTATGCTGTTCAGTGTGTACAACCAACTAATGCCATTGGTGATGCTGCTTTACAGCTGTGTTCTGCAAAATATTGGGATATCATGATGCCTTATGTTCCAGTTACTCGCTCATGTGGGCTGCATCTGCTAGGGAGTAGCGTTCTTGCCTTCCTGAGTGTATGGTTGTACCCAACATGTGCAGAAACAGTGTTCAGTTTCATGTTACAGCTTCAAGCCCTCCTGCTGATAACAAAGTGTTCGGATCATGGAACTCTGAGTGCAGCTACAGCTACTAAAAAGCAGTTCGGAATCAACAATAGTTCCTTGATACAATCTGATGTTACAGGTACAACACGATCAAGAGACAAACGTCTTATTTGCACTCCATGGAGTTCTTGGGTACTTTGTCTCATGTTAGCTGATCGAGGGGAAACAGAAGAAAGGGTACATGTCTTTGATCCCAAGCCTGGTTTACTCTGTTGCTCTTCTCTCGCTCTTTGTACTAGTGAATGCCAGACCAACTTGATTCCGCGAGAGATAGTTGCTGGCATTTGGTCTTCTCACAACTATGAGTACAAGGGTGCATCTGGACACTTACACTTCACATGCAAGTTTTCTCGAGATAGTTCAGTTGGCCGCTTTCCCTTTCAGTTCCTTATACTTCTCCAGACTTGCAGAATTGAGATATATTTCCCTGGGATCCATTGCTCACTGTTGCTATGGTGGTTCCCATCTGATACAAGATCAATTCATGAATGGACACCTCGTATCACAATGTATAAGCAGGTGCGGATGTTCATAGGATGGCTCAATTATGTGATGAATCATCAATCTCAAGGCAGCATAGGAATTGCAGTCATATTGTTGCAACATCTCCAGCCTACTAACCAGCTGCTCGATTCTTTCTGGTCATGGGCACAAGCAAAAGGAAAGGTAGACCACTACACAAGTTATGTGCGTGAGTGTTCTTGCTATCTTTTATCTATCATTTTCTCTGGGTATCTGGTCAGTGGAGGGCCCAAATATTGCACTTGCCTGCTTGCTTTCAAGGACACTGGTTGGTTCAGATGTATCATGTGTGTCCACAAGATGTCCTACTCTGCAGTTGCAACTCCTTTTGGCAGTGAAATCAAGTTCTGTTCCTCTGATCTGACCATTTGCAAGCGCATGATACTACCCTATGATCCAGGAGGGTTGGCTCTTCAGCCAGATGAGATAGGAGGCACTCATGGGTCCAACTTGATCATCATCGGCTTGAGGGCAAGCCGAATTTCAAGGGGTGGAGAGTGTAACACCCCCAATATGGGCTGCCACATTATGTATGTAACATGGGCTTTGGCTACGAGATGGGCTGGTCATCGGAGGCTTGGTCGCACACACAAGCTACATATGCAACCGGCAAGCACAGGAGGAGGGCATCGAAGGAATGAATCGTTCTCCAAGTCTCTCGTCCCCTGGCTCCAGTTCCTCACCTCCTGCTCTCTCTATTCCTCTCTTTGCTTGCTGATTCTCACCCCCGATTCTCCCTGTATCCCCCAATTTATACCCGAATATTGGTACTAATCCAGTTGCTCGTCCCATCCTTGAGTCTGGGTCGTGACAAAAAGCCCCAAACATACAGCAAATTTACTGAGATAGTCAGGACAGTGCCATGGCCATTAGAGTTCTGTGGGATTTGTGCATAGCACAGATGCATACGTACTGAATATAATGGGATAACAGTATCGTGGCAATTTCATATAGAACATAAGTAATGGCAAAATACCCTTCATCTTACATAATTTCTCTGTGGATTCTTGTCTTCCTTCGAAAAACCAGGAACCGTCAGATGCCAATTTCTCTCTGCATGAAATCAATACTGAATATATAAGCACAAAAAATTGCTTGCACCACATGAGAGAGAGAGAGAGAGAGAGAGAGAGAGAGAGAGAGAGAGCATACGCAAGTGCAGCAACACATCCTTGGCTTCCAGAACGGATGACTTCCTGTGCTTTGCCAGGGTACATGCAAATGCAGTCACCTAGTGACAAACCCAAGTCAGGCAAATCACAAGATTCTCCAGCAGATAATTATGACCAAAACCAGAAGAAAACACTACTATAACTCTGAATCGAATACAGGACGATCTACAAAGAATGAACAATACCGATTCAATGAAGTCATCAGCAATCTCTAAAACCAAATCTTCCACTTCTGGATCAAGTTTGCCAAGGGGATCCACCTGAAATAAGGATTTCAAATTCAAAGACGGACCAGAGTACAGTCAGCCACAAACTGAACATGCATTTTTCCTGAAAACCTTCATCACATCTCGCCAACGATATATAAGTTAAAATGCATGTTCCCAGAAAAGGGGAAGCCGTTAATTACCTGTGCAACCAAATCTTGTATTTTTCTCTTCCCGAGAAGTTGGTTAGTTCCTTCTGCTCCTTGACTTCCACTTCCACCAGCCATAGTCCCCCCTGACAAAGGCGTGCCCGGCTGCGATCCTGTCAGGTTTGCAGACTTCTGGGAGCCAGATGCTGACATCCTTGGAGATTGTTGCTGTTGCTGCTGCTGAAGCTGCTGCATAATGTGCTGCTGTTGCAACAACTGCTGGGCATTGAGATGTGGTGTGTGCTGCTGTTGGGCTTGTGCAATCTGGTGTGGAGTCAGTCCTGTTTTCTGAAGCTGTTGCATCAATAGCATCCTTTTCTGCTGCTGAATTTGATGTTGAGATGGTGAGGCCAAAGATGATTGCATTTGCTGCAACCACTGCTGCTGTTGTTGCGAAGGTGACATTTGCATCATCTGCCCATTTTGTGACACTCCAGGCAGTTGTGAGTTTAATCCTGTGATCGATGCTGTTCTCGACAAGCCTTGAGCAACTCCCTTCTGATAAATGGACCGATATCAAATTTAGGTTGTGGTCCATGGCAAAAATAAACTACCGCATAACATGAAAGCCTTTGCAAAACTGAGATAAACAAGTGACTATGGCAGCATGCAACATGTGGATAGCAGATGAGATAAACCCTGGCTATGAGAACTCGTGCTCATGTAACATGGAGCAACAAAAAACATGAGTAAGCACACACAATATCTCAACTTCTGTTTGGTTCATTCCTTGTGCCATAAGAATTCCTTTTGCTTAATCATAGCATCCAAACACTAGAACCACCACGAGGCCATGGACAGATATTACACCCAACATACTTGAGAAAAGAATGCAAGGGAACCAGATAATTGCTTTCGCTTATACAGATCAAAAGTCATTAGAGGTACCTGTGGAGATAGTGCGGCTTGTTGCTGCGGCCTCATTTGGGCCTGGGCAAAGCGTTGTTGAGCATATGGAATAGTTCCATTTGGTCTCATCTGGTTCATCCCCAAAGTACCCATGACTCCCATGGATTGCATCCCTTGCAACGCTTGAGCTGCGTTGGCAGTATTAAATTGTGCACCTTGTACCATGCCTTTTTGCCTTGGCTGCAGTAACAGGAAAGGTTAATTACACTGCAAGGCAACCAGCTGCAGGTAGACAGCAAAGACAAGTGTTAAAAAATGGAAGACCTTACTCTGGGGCTAGAAATTTGGTCTTTATTTATTTATGAGCATCTAGTCTTGAATTCTTACAAGCATAATGACCAACATTTACTATTCAAATGAGTTGCCAGGAGATTCTAGGTGTAAACGAGATGTTCACTTTTATTTAATTTGCAATTGCAATGCACCATCGCACCCAATAGGTGGCATCCTTCCCTCTCTACATGCCATGGGAGCAACAAATGACTTTAAACGAATTCAAAATTCCGGATCCATGAACCATTTATTTTTACCCCATCCGGTCCTCTAAAAGCTGTCGTTCTGGACACTGATACAATCTTCAAAATACAACTTTGATTATTAGTTTCTATTATAATATACTATTTATTTATCAAATACAATACGGTTGTACATCGTGGTATTTTTGGAGGCAGATGCCGACGAGTACACTAAAAAGTTATAACCAGACTCACATCACACGTAAATAGCTATATGATTTTCAATCCTATTCTTGCACGTTTAATTTTATCCAGACATTTGGATGGATTCCCTATAAGATGATATAAAACTGCCTCCATGTATGAATGTTACACAAATGAAGTGATAAAAAAACAAGCAATGTCTAACCACAATTAATCATGATCTTCCAAGAAAAAATGATTTGTAATTAAAGGCACAGTTTCCCCCTCTTGTTACAAGTGGCATTTATGCATGATAAGGCTAATGTGTGATATTCAGATTACTTAGAACCCAAACCCCAACTTCACCTGTGCCATCATCTGTGACTGGAGCCCATAGTGTGCAGCAGAAGCCGCGCTGCCCTGCCCTTGCATCATCCCCAGCTGCCCCTGACCAAGCATTGCGCGGGCCGCCAGCTGCTGCTGCTGCCCCAGCTGCGCTCCGCCACCTGAGAAGCTCATCTGCCCTCCGTACATCCTGGCCGTTGCCGCGGAGTACTGTGGAAGCTGGCCGGCAGCGGCGAGGCGGGAAGCCGAACCCGAGCGCTGGATCTGGCCGTAGCCTCCGGCGCCGGCCACTGGCTGCGTGGGCGAAGGCGCCTGCAACTGCTGCGGACGAGGCGGGAAGTCCGCGGACCCTCCGCCCGCAGCTGCCGCGGCTGGATCGAGCTGCGGGGAGGAGATGACGGAGAGGTCGGAGACGGTGGGGGAGGGGGGGATTTGGGGGGACAGGAGGGAGTTAGGGTTGGAGTTTTGCGGGGCGGAGGCTGAGCCGCCGAGCTGGTCGGGCTGCGGCGAGGTGATGGCTGCTACGGACGGCGGATCCGCCATGGCGGGCGGGGTGTAGGGTTTCCGCGGGCGGCGGTGGCCGGAGACGACGCGGGGTGGACGGTCGCGTGGAGGGCCGGGGAGTAGGTGCCGGTCGTGTGGGACAGTTTGACGTGTGCGCGTAGTCTTTTCCTGATCGAGTCAGAAAGTATTTGGGTCACTGACAGATTGGCCCACGCGATCGTTTTTCTTTTCAGAGCACCAGCCATACGAACGGCGCGCAAATCCATGGACGCTCACCGTCTTCCTCGGTGGTGCACCTTTAGTTATCTTTTGAGAAAGAGCGTCTTC
Organism: Triticum aestivum; assembly: GCF_018294505.1. Classification (NCBI taxonomy): domain Eukaryota; kingdom Viridiplantae; phylum Streptophyta; class Magnoliopsida; order Poales; family Poaceae; genus Triticum; species Triticum aestivum. The sequence goes on from NC_057801.1 coordinate 637,713,636, forward strand.
CTCGGTGGTGCACCTTTAGCTATCTTTTGAGAAAGCAAACGTGCATACTCTTTGAGGTAATAGCACCCGGATCCTACAACTTACATAAAATGTGATCAGTGGCGAAGCTAGCATGAGATTACGCCTAGGGCTAGCTAGCTTGAGTGATACACTCTAGTAGTTTTATATGTTGTGTATGAAAAGGAATTACAAAGGATATTGGTATTACGCTTAGGGCTATAGCCCCAACTGCCATAGGCTTGTCTCCGCCACTGAATGTGATGTTTTGCTCTAAAATTCGCAAAAGTGAACTGAGCCCTCCCACAACTTGCACTCTATGTGATGTTTTAGTCCAGAGCCAACCGCAGCGCGACAGGTGGCACTCCGGGGGCGGATCGATCATCGCTTGATACTTTTTCACAAAGCCCCATGCATTTCTCTGGAATCAACCCGCACTTCTCCACCTGAATTAAATTCACTGGACTCCTGTTGAGATCCGTTCGATGCCGACCAGGTAGGTTCTGTCCTATTGGGGGCGACAACAGTGGCGATTGGCTGATGACGTGAGCCATCACGGCGTCGTCGCCGGAGTTCGTCGGCGGCATGGAGCCACCTCCTCCCGCTCATCTCGATCGCCCGCTCGGCATCATCCCTTCGGACTATGGTGAGCCTTTCGCCTCGCGCCCGTTCCTCATCGCACATGTACTCTGGTCGCCGTCAACAACATCGCCTTCGTGTCGGTGTGTCTAACGGTGGATTGAAGGTTGAGTGGTGTTACGGTGCAGGAAAGCTAGGGTTTTGGCCGCTGAGCTTAGGTTGGGGTTTTGCGCGGCAAAGTCGTGGTTTTGGCCCGATAAGGGAGTTGGTTCGTTCGTTCGTATGGTTCATATGTGAATGTGCAATTAGTAGTGTGATAGAGTAGTGGTTTCGTCCTATATTTGTGTCCATGGAAAGTGCTGGTAATAATCTGAACTTAGTTTAGACAATAGTTTCAGGCGTGCAATGCCAGCAGAGCAGTTAAGTTATCATGGTCATTCTTTTGAAGAAGATTTGCTGCATGGGTTTAGGGTTTGGTCATGTGCAGGTGTGTAATGCCACCAATTGCTTTTCTTCAATGCTATCAAATTCAGTTAGCTCAAGTTAATTGATTTTTTCAGTTCACTATAGTTAACTGAATTTTTCAGTTAATTGCATACATCTTTGTTTTTCACTTATGTTGATGCTATGGTTAGTGCTTATAATGTACACTTATTTTGATGCAGTGTGTGATTCAGCAAATGGACAAAGGGTGGACACTCCTTTCTTTACATTGGAACGTTTGCATGGTGGAATTTTCTGTGGACCAATCACTAATTTGGATTACTGGAACCCTTCAGTGGAGGTTCTTGATTATGTTGATGCTACCACATTCTCATATGCATGTTGGGGAACGTTGCAGAAAACAAAAATTTTCCTACTCGTTTCACCAAGATCATCTAGGAGTTCATCTAGCAACGAGTGATTAGATGCATCTACATACCTTTGTAGATCGCGAGCGGAAGCGTTCAAAGAACGGGGATGAAGTAGTCGAACACGACGTGATTCGAATCACCGGAGATCCTAGCACCGAACGGACGGCACCTCCGCGTTCAACACACGTACGGAACAGCCACGTCTCCTCCTTCTTGATCCAGCAAGGGAGGGAGGAGAGGTTGAGGGAGATGGCACCAGCAGCAGCACGACGGCGTGGTGTTGATGGAGCTGCAGTACTCCGGCAGGGCTTCGCTAAGCGCTATGGAGTTGGAGGAGGTGTTGGGGAGGGAGAAGGAGGCAACCTAAGGCCAAGGACTCAAGGTATGAAGTCCCTCCTCTCCCCCACTATATATAGGGGTGCCAAGGGGGGGTGGCCGGCCCTAGGAGATCCAATCTCCTAGGGGGTGCGGCGGCCAAGGGGGGTTTCCCTCCCCCCCAAGGCACCTAGTAGGTGCCTTCCACTAGTAGGACTCCTCCCCCTTGGAAACCCTAGGCGCATGGGCCTAGTGGGGCTGGTGCCCTTGGCCCAAGCAGGCCAAGGCGCACCCCCTACCCATGTGGCCCCCGGGGATGGGTGGCCCCACCCGGTGGGCCCCCGGGACCCCTCCGGTGGTCCCGGTACAATACCGATAACCCCGAAACTTGTCCTGATGCCCGAAACAGGACTTCCCATATATAAATCTTTACCTCCGGACCATTCCGGAACTCCTCGTGACGTCCGGGATCTCATCCGGGACTCCGAACAACATTCGGGTTACTGCATATACATATCCCTACAACCCTAGCGTAACCGAACCTTAAGTGTGTAGACCCTACGGGTTCGGGAGACATGTAGACATGACCGAGACGACTCTCCGGTCAATAACCAACAGCGGGATCTGGATACCCATGTTGGCTCCCACATGCTCCACGATGATCTCATCGGATGAACCACGATGTCGAGGATTCAATCAATCCCGTACGCTATTCCCTTTGTCTATCGATATGTTACTTGCCCGAGATTCGATCGTCGGTATCCCAATACCTCGTTCAATCTCGTTACCGGCAAGTCACTTTACTCGTACCGTAATGCATGATCCCGTGACCAGACACTTGGTCACTCTGAGCTCATTATGATGATGCATTACCGAGTGGGCCCAGTGATACCTCTCCGTCATACGGAGTGACAAATCCCAGTCTTGATCCATGTCACCCAACAGACACTTTCGGAGATACCCGTAGTCTACCTTTATAGTCACCCAGTTACGTTGTGACGTTTGGCATACCCAAAGCACCCCTACGGTATCCGGGAGTTACACGATCTCATGGTCTAAGGAAAAGATACTTTGACATTCGAAAACTCTAGCAAACGAACTATACGATCTTGTGCTATGTTTAGGATTGGGTCTTGTCCATCACATCATTCTCCTAATGATGTGATCTCGTTATCAATGACATCCAGTGTCCATAGTCAGGAAACCATGACTATCTGTTGATCAACGAGCTAGTCAACTAGAGGCTCACTAGGGACATGTTGGTGTCTGTTATTCACACATGTATTACGATTTCCGGATAACACAATTATAGCATGAATAAAGACAATTATCATGAACAAGGAAATATAATAATAATGCTTTTATTATTGCCTCTAGGGCATATTTCCAACAGTCTCCCACTTGCACTAGAGTCAATAATCTAGTTACATTGCGATGAATCGAACACCCATGGAATTCTGGTGTTGATCATGTTTTGCTCTAGGGAGAGGTTTAGTCAACGGATCTGCTACATTCAGGTCCGTATGTACTTTATGTCTCCATCTTGAACATTTTCACGAATGGAGTTGAAGCGACGCTTGATGTGCCTTGTCTTCTTGTGAAACCTGGGCTCCTTGGCAAGTGCAATAGCTCCAGTGTTGTCACAGAAGAGCTTGATCGGCCCCGACGCATTGGGTATGACTCCTAGGTCGGTGATGAACTCCTTCACCCATATTGCTTCATGTGCTGCCTCCGAGGCTGCCATGTACTCCGCTTCACATGTAGATCCCGCCACGACGCTTTGCTTGCAACTGCACCAGCTCACTGCCCCACCATTCAAAATATACACGTATCCGGTTTGTGACTTAGAGTCATCCAGATCTGTGTCGAAGCTAGCGTCGACGTAACCCTTTACGACGAGCTCTTCGTCACCTCCATAAACGAGAAACATTTCCTTAGTCCTTTTCAGGTACTTCAGGATATTCTTGACCGCTGTCCAGTGTTCCTTGCCGGGATTACTTTGGTACCTTCCTACCAAACTTACGGCAAGGTTTACATCAGGTCTGGTACACAGCATGGCATACATAATAGAACCTATGGCTGAGGCATAGGGGATGACGCTCATCTCTTCTATATCTTCTGCCGTGGTCGGACATTCAGCTGAGCTCAATTTTATACCTTGCAACACAGGCAAGAACCCCTTCTTGGATTGATCCATATTGAACTTCTTCAATATCTTATCAAGGTATGTGCTTTGTGAAAGACCTATGAGGCGTCTTGATCTATCTCTATAGATTTTGATGCCTAATATATAAGCAGCTTCTCCAAGGTCCTTCATTGAAAAACTTTTATTCAAGTAGGCCTTGATGCTGTCCAAGAGTTCTATATCATTTCCCATCAAAAGTATGTCATCTACATATAATATGAGAAATGCTACAGAGCTCCCACTCACTTTCTTGTAAACGCAGGCTTCTCCATAAGTCTGTGTAAACCCAAACGCTTTGATCATCTCATCAAAGCGAATGTTCCAACTCCGAGATGCTTGCACCAGCCCATAAATCGAGCGTTGGAGCTTGCACACTTTGTCAGCATTCTTAGGATCGACAAAACCTTCCGGCTGCATCATATACAATTCTTCCTTAAGGAAACCATTAAGGAATGCCGTTTTGACGTCCATTTGCCATATATCATAATCATAGAATGCGGCAATTGCTAACATGATTCGAACGGACTTCAGCTTCGCTACCGGTGAGAAAGTCTCATCGTAGTCAACCCCTTGAACTTGTCGATAACCCTTAGCGACAAGCCGAGCTTTATAGATGGTCACATTACCATCCGCGTCTGTCTTCCTCTTAAAGATCCATTTATTTTCTATGGCTCGCCGTTCAACGGGCAAGTCAGTCAAAGTCCATACTTCGTTTTCATACATGGATCCTATCTCGGATTTCATGGCTTCTAGCCATTTGTCGGAATCTGGTCCCGCCATCGCTTCTTCATAGTTCGAAGGTTCACCGTTGTCTAACAACATGATTTCCAAGACAGGGTTGCCGTACCACTCTGGTGCGGAACGTATCCTTGTGGACCTTCGGATTTCAGTAGGGGCTTGATCAGAAGTATCTTGATCATTTTCATTAACTTCCTCTCTAGTCGGTGCAGGCACCTCAGGAACATTTTCTTGAGTTGCGCCATTTTCCGGTTCAAGAGGCAATACTTCATCAAGCTCTACTTTCCTCCCACTTACTTCTTTCGAGAGAAACTCTTTCTCCAGAAAGGACCCATTCTTGGCAACAAAGATCTTGCCTTCGGATCTGAGGTAGAAGGTGTACCCAATAGTTTCTTTTGGGTACCCTATGAAGACGCATTTTTCCGATTTGGGTTCGAGCTTTTCAGGTTGAAGTTTCTTGACATAAGCATCGCATCCCCAAACTTTTAGAAACGACAGCTTAGGTTTCTTCCCAAACCATAATTCATACGGTGTCGTCTTAACGGATTTCGACGGAGCCCTATTTAAAGTGAATGCGGCAGTCTCTAAAGCATAGCCCCAAAAAGAAAGCGGTAAATCGGTAAGAGACATCATAGATCGCACCATATCTAACAGAGTGCGATTACGACGTTCGGACACACCATTACGCTGAGGTGTTCCAGGCGGCGTGAGTTGTGAAACTATTCCACATTTTCTTAAGTGTGCCCCAAACTCGTGACTCAAGTATTCTCCTCCACGATCTGATCGTAGAAACTTGATTTTCCTGTCACGTTGATTTTCAACCTCACTCTGAAATTCCTTGAACTTTTCAAAGGTTTCAGACTTGTGTTTCATTAAGTAGATATACCCATACCTACTCAAATCATCAGTGAGGGTGAGAACATAACGATAGCCACCGCGAGCCTCAACACTCATCGGACCGCACACATCAGTATGTATGATTTCCAATAAGTCGGTTGCTCGCTCCATTGTTCCTGAGAACGGAGTCTTGGTCATTTTACCCATAAGGCATGGTTCGCACGTGTCAAATGATTTATAATCAAGAGACTCTAAAAGTCCATCAGCATGGAGCTTCTTCATGCGTTTAACACCTATGTGACCAAGGCGGCAGTGCCACAAGTATGTGGGACTATCATTATCAACCTTACTTCTTTTGGTACTCACATTATGAATATGTGTAGCATCACGTTCGAGATTCATAAGGAATAAACCATTCACCATAGGAGCATGACCATAAAACATATCTCTCATAAAAATGGAACAACCATTATTCTCAGATTTAAAAGAGTAGCCATCTCGAATTAAACGAGATCCCGATACAATGTTCATGCTCAAAGCTGGCACTAAATAACAATTATTAAGGTTTAAAACTAATCCCGAAGGGAGATGCAGAGGTAGCGTGCCGACGGCGATCACATTGACCTTGGAACCATTCCCGACGCGCATCGTCACCTCGTCCTTTGCTAGTTTCCGCTTATTCCGCAGCCCCTGCTTTGAGTTACAAATGTGAGCAACTCCACCGGTATCAAATACCCAGGAGCTACTACGGGCACTAGTAAGGTACACATCAATTACATGTATATCATATATACCTTTTGTTTTGCCGGCCTTCTTATCCGCTAAGTACTTAGGGCAGTTCCGCTTCCAGTGACCGCTTCCCTTGCAATAAAAGCACTCAGTCTCGGGCTTGGGTCCATTCTTTGGCTTCTTCCCGGCAGCTTGCTTGCCGGGCGCGGCAACCTCCTTGCCGTCCTTCTTGAAGTTCTTTTTACCCTTGCCTTTCTTGAACTTAGTGGTTTTATTGACCATCAACACTTGATGTTCCTTTCTGACTTCTACCTCTGCTGATTTCAGCATAGCAAATACTTCAGGAATGGTCTTTTCCATCCCCTGCATATTGAAGTTCATCACAAAGCTCTTGTAGCTTGGTGGAAGCAACTGGAGGATTCTGTCAATGACCGCATCATCCGGGAGATTAACTCCCAGCTGAGTCAAGCGATTATGCAACCCAGACATAGTGAGTATGTGCTCACTGACAGAACTGTTTTCCTCCATCTTACAGCTAAAGAATTTGTCGGAGACTTCATATCTCTCGACCCGGGCATGAGCTTGGAAAACCATTTTCAGCTCTTCGAACATCTCATATGCTCCATGTCTCTCAAAACGCTTTTGGAGCCCCGGCTCTAGGCTGTAAAGCATGCCGCACTGAACGAGGGAGTAGTCATCGAAACGTGCCTGCCAAGCGTTCATAACATCTTGTTCTGCAGGGAGAACGGGTGCGTCACCAAGCGGTGCTTGTAGGACATAATCTTTCTTGGCAGCTATGAGGATGATCCTCAGGTTTCGGACCCAGTCCGTATAGTTGCTGCCATCGTCTTTCAGCTTAGTTTTCTCTAGGAACGCGTTGAAGTTGAGGACTACGTTGGCCATTTGATCTACAAGACATATTGCAAAGATTTTAGACTAAGTTCATGATAATTAAGTTCAACTAATCAAATTATTAGTGAACTCCCACTTAGATTAGACATCCCTCTGGTCATCTAAGTATTACATGATCCGAGTTAAACTAGACCGTGTCCGATCATCACGTGAGACGGACTAGTCAACATCGGTGAACATCTTCATGTTGATCGTATCTTCTATACGACTCATGCTCGACCTTTCGGTCTTCTGTGTTCCGAGGCCATGTCTGTACATGCTAGGCTCGTCAAGTCAACCTAAGTGTTTGCATGTGTAAATCTGTCTTACACCCGTTGTATGTGAACATCTGAATAAAACACCCGATCATCACGTGGTGTTTTGAAACAGCGAACTGTCGCAACGGTGCACAGTTAGGGGGAACACTTCTTGAAATTATTGTGAGGGATCATCTTATTTACTACCGTCGTTCTAAGTAAACAAGATGCAAAACATGATAAACATCACATGCAATCAAATAATAAACGTGACATGATATGGCCAATATCACATAGCTCCTTTGATCTCCATCTTGGGGCTCCATGATCATCTTGTCACCGGCTTGACACCATGATCTCCATCATCATGATCTCCATCATCGTGTCTCCATGAAGTTGCTCGCCAACTATTACTTCTACTACTATGGCTAACGCGTTTAGCAATAAAGTAAAGTAATTTACATGGCGTTTCTTGATGACACGCAGGTCATATAAAAGAATAAAGACAACTCCTATGGCTCCTGCCGGTTGTCATACTCATCGACATGCAAGTCGTGAATCCTATTACAATAGCATGAACATCTCATACATCACATATAGATCATTCATCATTCATCACAACTTTGGCCATATCGTATCACAAACCACTTGCTGCAAAAACAAGTTAGACGTCCTCTAATTGTTGTTGCAAGTTTTACGTGGCTGAATTAGGGTTCTAGCAAGAACGTTTTCTTACCTACGTTAAAGCCACAACGTGATTTGTCAACTTCTATTTACCCTTCATAAGGACCCTGTTCATCGATTCCGCTCCAACTAAAGTAGGAGAGACAGACACCCGCCAGCCACCTTATGCAACTAGTGCATGTTAGTCGGTGGAACCGGTCTCACGTAAGCGTACGTGTAAGGTTGGTCCGGGCCGCTTCATCCCACAATACCGCTGAAGCAAGAAAGGACTAGTAACGGCAAGAAAGTTGACAAATCTACGCCCACAACAAATTGTGTTCTACTCGCGCAAGAAGAACTACGCATAGACCTAGCTCTGATACCACTGTTGGGGAACGTTGCAGAAAACAAAAAATTTCCTACTCGTTTCACCAAGATCATCTAGGAGTTCATCTAGCAACGAGTGATTAGATGCATCTACATACCTTTGTAGATCGCGCACGGAAGCGTTCAAAAGAACGGTGATGATGTAGTCGTACTCGACGTGATCCAAATCACCGATGACCAGCGCCGAACGGACGACACCTCCGCGTTCAACACACGTACGGGACGGGAGACGTCTCCTCCTTCTTGATCCAGCAAGGGGGAAGGAGAGGTTGATGAAGATCCAGCAGCACGACGGCGTGGTGGTGGATGCAGGGCGTCACAGCAGCAGGGCTTCGCCGAGACTACGAGGGAGAGACGTAACGGGGGGAGGTGGAGGCGCCAGGGGCTGGTGTAAAATCCCTCCTCTCCCCCCACTATATATAGGGGTGCCAGGGGGGGCGCCGGCCCTAGTAGATGGCATCTACTAGGGGGGGCGGCGGCCAAGGGGAGGTTTCCCTCCCCCCCAAGGCACCTAGGGGTGCCTTCCACCACATGGACTCTTCCATGGTGGAAACCCTAGGCGCATGGGCCTATAGGGGCTGGTGCCCTTGGCCCATCTAGGCCAAGGCGCACCCCCTACAGCCCATGTGGCCCCCCCGGGACAGGTGGCCCCACCCGGTGGACCCCCGGGACCCTTCCGGTGGTCCCGGTACAATACCGATAACCCCGAAACTTGTCCCGATGCCCGAAATAGCACTTCCTATATATAATTCTTTACCTCCGGACCATTCCGGAACTCCTCGTGACGTCCGGGATCTCATCCGGGACTCCGAACAACATTCGCATATACATATCTTCATAACCCCAGCATCACCGAACCTTAAGTGTGTAGACCCTACGGGTTCGGGAGACAAGCAGACATGACCGAGACGACTCTCCGGTCAATAACCAACAGCGGGATCTGGATACCCATGTTGGCTCCCACATGCTCCACGATGATCTCATCGGATGAACCACGATGTCGAGGATTTAATCAATCCCGTACGCTATTCCCTTTGTCTATCGATATGTTACTTGCCCGAGATTCGATCGTCGGTATCCCAATACCTCGTTCAATCTCGTTACCAGCAAGTCACTTTACTCGTACCGTAATGCATGATCCCGTGACCAGACACTTGGTCACTCTGAGCTCATTATGATGATGCATTACCGAGTGGGCCCAGTGATACCTCTCCGTCATACGGAGTGACAAATCCCAGTCTTGATCCATGTCACCCAACAGACACTTTTGGAGATACCCGTAGTCTACCTTTATAGTCACCCAGTTACGTTGTGACGTTTGGCATACCCAAAGCACTCCTACGGTATCCGGGAGTTACACGATCTCATGGTCTAAGGAAAAGATACTTTGACATTGCAAAACTCTAGCAAACGAACTATACGATCTTGTGCTATGTTTAGGATTGGGTCTTGTCCATCACATCATTCTCCTAATGATGTGATCTCGTTATCAATGACATCCAGTGTCCATAGTCAGGAAACCATGACTATCTGTTGATCAACGAGCTAGTCAACTAGAGGCTCACTAGGGACATGTTGGTGTCTGTTATTCACACATGTATTACGATTTCCGGATAACACAATTATAGCATGAATAAAGACAATTATCATGAACAAGGAAATATAATAATAATGCTTTTATTATTGCCTCTAGGGCATATTTCCAACAATGCAGTCATTCAAGAGCACCTGACTTGGTTGGCATATCCAATGCGTGAGCACATAATTTATTGGTGCTTGCCCGACAAATCAATTGCAGATGGTTTGGTCAGAATTAGAGGTGATGATGATGTGCAACATATCATCAGAGCTAGTGTTGAGCATAAAGTGCATGCAATTATGGTTGACCATTCAGATTTCATCAACAATTTTTAGGGCCGAATCCATATGCACATTGCCCTCACTTCAGTGCTATGTTACAATGCCCACCTCAAGTGTTCTAGAAGCTAGTGGAGCATCTTCCCACCACAACCTCATTTCTATCATTGATGAAGATCACATTTTAGATACTGGTATAGCTAGAACAGAACCTGGAGGTGCCTCACAAAGTTTGTTGATTGAAGGTGCAGAGCACAATTTGCTTACTGAAGATGGAGAAGCAGTTATTAAAGATATAGTGGTTTCAATCCCAAAAAAAGATGTAGTGGTTTCTAATTCAGATTTCAGTGACAATGATTATGACATAGACGAGGGGGTGATGATCTTTATGATGACAACATTGACTTTGATGTTGATGAACAAGCTGAGCAAGATGAGGAAGATGTGGGGCCTGATGAGTACTTGCTTGATGATGAAGATCTTAATATGTCCATTGAGGAAGCAGAGCAACTGAGGTACAAGTTTATAGCCTTCAATGCAAAGGTGGACATGGTTTCACCTATCCTCAAAGTTGGGATGGTCTTTGATGATGTGAAGGAGCTAAGACTTGCTCTTACTGCATATTCTGTGAAAAATAGAGTGCGGGTCAAGAAGATAAAGAATGACAAGAGAAGAATAGAGGTTGTTTGTGAAAGAGATTGCCCATGGTGGCTAAAAGATGGCAATGACAACAGGACTGGGGGATTTGTCATCAAGGCTTACTATGCAGAGCATAGGTGTCAGAAGAAATGGAAGTTAAGGTCACTGACAGCAAAATTCCTGTGCCAGTATTTCATAGATGAGTTCAGGGATGACTAGAAGATGTCACTTGGTACATTTTCAAGAAAGATCACCAAGGAATTCAATGTCACCCCTGACAGATGGAAGCTAGCTAGGGCTAGAACTGCAGCTCTGAAAGAGATCCATGGTGATGAAGAAGAGCAGTTCAATAGGCTATGAGATCATGTTCATGAATTAAGGAGTAAGAACCCTGGGTCTACATTTCTTCTGTCAACTGAGCTGGTGGAAGACACAAAATTTCCAATGGGAAAAAATGTCTAAAGACACTGTATTTGTCTTATGATGCATGTAAAAGAGGGTGGTTAAAGGGGTGCAGGGCTTATCATTTTCATTAATGGTTGTCACATGAAAACAAGGTTTAAAGGAGTGTTGCTGAGTGTTGTGGGAATTGATCCAAATGACTACATTTTCCCCATTGCAATGGGCTGGGTTGAAGTAGAATGCACAGATTCTTGGGAATGGTTTCTGACAACTTCGAGAGATGATCTAAACATCACTAACATTGCTCCTTTCACAATTACGAGTGACGAGCAAAAAGGATTGATCAATGCTCTGCACAAAGTGTGGCCAGATGTTGAGCATCGGTTCTGTGTGAGGCATATTTATCAGAATTTCAATGGGAAGCACAAAGGAGGGTTACTGAAGCAAGACTCGTGGGCCATTGCAAGATCACCCAACAAGGTGAAGTGGAGGCAGAACTGTGGGAAAATGGATGCAAACAGCTCAGCTGCATTCCATTGGACTGAAAGACTTGATCCAAGTACTTGGTGTAAAGCATTTTTCAGTGAATTTTCCAAATGTGACATTCTGATGATTAATAATTATGAAGTTTTTAATAGGTAATCTACTTAGTGATCATAGTAATCATATTTTTTCCATTCTTTGTGCATATCATAGTAATCATAGTTTTTGCATTCTTTTTGCAGCTACATCCTCGATGGCAGAGAGATGGTAGTGTTGTCAATGCTTGAATACATATTTTACAAAAGCATGCAAAGACTTGTGGGTAAACAGAGAGAGGCAATAGAAAAGTGGGCAGGGCAGAAATATGCCCAAAGATCAAGAAGAAGTTAGACAAGAACATTGAGTTTGCTACAAATTGCCATGTAGAAGAAGTTGGCCAACAAGTCTTCAGAGTTCAATCTGGAAATTCTAGCTACACAGTGGACTTGTGTTTGCATACCTGTGATTGCAGGAGATGGCGGCTATCTGGTGTCCCTTGTGGGCATTGCATAGCATGTTGTAGGGGAGGAAGAATTGACCAAGAGTTAATGGTGTATGATTGCTACACTATGGAGAATTATCTAAAAGCATATGGTTACACACCGGTCCCTCTTAGAGATCCTAAACACTGGGAGGTGCTGCCAGGTTACAAGGTTTTCCACCAATTTTCACTAAACAGTTGGGAAGGCTAAAGAAAAACAGGAAGAAGACACTGAAGAGAAGCTCAAACATGGTGTTAGATATTTGAACAAAAAAGGTGTTACAATGCACTGCTCCATCTGTGGTAGAGCTGACCACAACAAAAAGGACCACTACAGATGGCAGGAAGCACTTGTTGAAGAAGGGGTAGAGCTGGTGGATGAAAATTGTGATGATCCAACTTTTCTGCAGGTATGTTTCACTTTAAAACCTTGACTGTAGAATTGAGCTTTAACCGTAGTCTTGAGCTTTAATTGAAGAATACGAGCTTTGAACTGAAGAATATTGCACAACTTCTTTCTTTGCAGAATATCTACCCTACCAGGACATATCCTAGGTTGGATCCTAATGAGTATCTCACCAATACAGTGTTCAACATGGCCAACAGAGAGAGAGAGCAAGAAGAGCTCATCATAGGGTTCATGGCCCATTGCCAGAGTAGTCTTCATTTGTTCTTGCTGTTGGTGCTGCAATACCACAACCAAGGGTCACTACAGAGATGAACATTGGTAGACAGACAAGGGCAACCACAATAGCTGACAGGGGGAGGATCTCAAACTGCTAGTAGAGGAAGAGGAAGGAAAAGGAGAGGAAGAGGAGAAGGAAATCCAACAGCAAGGAGAGGGAGAGGAGCAAATGCTGATGCAGTGCCGGGAAGAGGAGGCAGAAATGTGCATGCTTGGAGAGGAAGAGGGGCAAGAAATCCAGTTGCAGGTAGAGGCTGGGGAGGAAGAATTATAGATGCAGGGAGCTTCAGAGGAGGAGGAAATGCAGATGCAGGGATAGGAAGAGGAAGAATTCCAGGTGAGAGGGCATGGTGGCTGCTGTTTGGAGATGCCATGGGCACCCTAATTCCTGATCTGAATGCACCCCATGATGCTTGATTTGATGGCAGTTGTGACTGCCATTTTTTTGTTCGGGCCTGAAGTGATGTAAATCATTGATTGGCCTTTTTTAGATGCAAAATGTAGCATCCATTGCCTATTTTTGATGGCAAACAGTGACATACATTGCCTAAATTTTCATGGCAAACAATGGCATACATTGCCTATTTTTTGATGGCAAATGATACGTCTCCAGTGTATCTATAATTTGTTATTTTTCCATGCTATTATGTCATCATTCTTGGATGTTTGACAATCATTTTATAGCAAATTTATATCATTTTTTGGGACTAACCTATTGACATAGTGCCCAGTGTCAGTGCTATTTTTTTGCTTGTTTTTTACTTTGCACAATATGAGTACCAAACGGAGCAAAACTTTTTGGAGATTTTTTTGGACGAGAAGACACCGTGTGGGCCAAGAAAGTACCAAAGGGGAGGCCCATGGTGATCACAACCCACCAGGGCGCGCCCAGGAGCCCAAGCATGCCCAGGGGGATTGTGCCCCCCACTGAGCCCCCCTGCACCGCCTCTTCGCCCTATAAATTCCCAAATATTCCAGAAACCCTGGGGGAGTCGACGAAACACAATTTCAGGCGACGCAAGTTCCACAACCACTAGATCCAATCTAACACCATCACGGAGGGGTTCATCATCCTCATTAGTGCCTCTCCGGTGATGCATGAGTAGTCCACCATAGACCTAAGAGTCCGTAGGCAGTAGCTAGATGGCTTCCTCTCTCTCTTGATTCTTAATACAATGGTCTCTTGGAGATCTATTTGATGTAACTCTTTTTGCGATGTGTTAGTTGGGATTCGATGAACTTTGAGTTTATAATCAGATCTATATCCATGAATATTATTTGAGTCTTCTTTGATCTCTTATATGCATGATTATTTATAGCCTCATATTTCTTCTTCGAATCTTTGGTTCAGTTAGGCCAACTAGATCGAGTTTTCTTGCCATGGGAAGAGGTGCTTTGTGATGGGTTCGATCTTGCGGTGTTCATTCCCAGTGTCAGAAGGGGCATCAAGACACGCATGTATCATTGCTATTAAGGATAACAAGATGGGGGCTATTCCTACATGAATAGATCTCGTCTACATCATGTCATCGTTCTTATTGCATTACATTTCTCCATGAAGTTAATACACTAGATGCATGCTGGATAGCAGTCGATGTGTGGAGTAATAGTAGTAGATGCAGGCAGGAGTCGGTCTACTAGTCTTGGATGTGATGCATATATATTGACCATTGCCTTGGATATCATCATAATTATTCGATCTTATATCAGTTGCCCAACAGTAATTTGTTTACCCACCGTGTGCTATTTCTTGAGAGAAGCCACTAGTGAAATCTACGGCCCCCGGGTCTATTCTTTATCATATTTGCTTTGAGATTTATTTTTGTTCGCTTTTATTTCAGATCTATTATTAAAAAAAAACCAAATACCTTGCTGCACTTTTTTATGACTTATTTTACTTTGCGTTTTATCAAGAGTTATTTATCCAATCTACCACACATTTATCTATATTTTTTTACCTTGGAGGGATTGACAACCTGAAAGGATCGATATAGTTTACTAGAGGGGGGGGGGGTGAATAGGCAACTAACAATTTTTAGCTTTTCTTTACCAAATTAAACTTTGCATCAAAGTAGGTTGTCTAGATATGCAACTAGGTGAGCAACCTATATGATGCAACAACAATAAACACACAAGCAAGCAAAGGATAGAACACAATATATCTTGCACTAGTAAAGGTAAGAGATAACCAAGAGTGGAACCGATGGAGACGAGGATGTGTTACCGAAGTTCCTTCCCTTTGAGGGGAAGTACGTCTCCGTTGGAGCGGTGTGGAGGCACAATGCTCCCCAAGAAGCCACTAGGGACACTGTATTCTCCTCACGCTCTCACACAATGCGAGATGTCATGATTCCACGATTAGTGCCCTTGGAGGCGGCGACCGAACCTTTACAAACAAGGTTGGGGCAATCTCCACAACTTAATTGGAGGCTCCTAACGACACCACAAAACTTCACCACAATGTACTATGGCTCCGCGGTGACCTCAACCGTCTAGGGTGCTCAAACACCCAAGAGTAACAAGATCCGCAAGGGATTAGTGGGGGGATCAAATTTCTCTTGGTGGAAGTATAGATCGAGGCTTTCTCAAGCAATCCCTAAAGAATCAACAAGTTTGATTGGCTAGGGAGAGAGATCGGGCGAAAATGGAGCTTAGAGCATCAATGGAGCTTGGGGATAGAGGAGGTAGTCAACTCGGAGAAGAAGACACCCCTTTTATAGTGGAAGAACAAATCCAACCGTTATCCACCAACTCAGCCCGCGAAGCACGGTACTACCACACCAAACAAGTGGTACTACCGCACGGGCCTGTGGTACTACCGTGGGGAACCGCGGTACTACCGCTGGCTCGGCAGAGGCCAGGACTAGACCTGTTGTGCGGAGAAAGGGAGCGGTAGAACCGCTGGCGCAGTACTACCGCGCCCCCTTGCGGTACTACCGCAAGGCATGGATAGTCAAGCCACAAAAAACACGGACATAAAAAATTACATCCGTGACAACTTCTGCTGAGTTTAGGACTATGCAAACATCCGACACGGTACTACCGCACGACAAGCGCGGTACTACCGTGTAGGGCGTGGATGTAAAAAATTACATCTGCCCCTACTTCCGTTCATGCCGCTGTGTCTGGCCAGGGCTTGCGGTACTACCGCGTTGGGCGCGGATGTAAAAAATTACATCCGCGCCTACTACCGCTCGGGCAGCAGCACCTGACCTGAAACCTACGGTACTACCACTCCCATGGAGCGGTACTACCATGAGCACTTGCGGTACTACCGCGCAGGATGCCGGTACTACTGCAAGGGCATGCAGTAGTACCGCTCTGGGGAGCAGTACTACCGCCTGCCTCTGAACAGCAACATTAGGAGTCCTTCATTTTGCCTAGACATGGAAAGACGGAGGATGCTCCAAAGATCCAAAGGAAAGGTGGTGCAAAAAGGAACAAATGTGTATGTGAGATTCCACCCAAACCTTTCCAACGCAAACCCCCTCTTAATAGTACGACTTTCCTATGACTCAAATCCACCAAAAAGAAACGTAGAGATACGTCGTCTTCAATAGTCTTCAAGGGGCACCAAATCGTCTTGTGTTTAGACATGATATATCTGAAATGCTAAAAGCACACGATTAGTCTGCAAAAGCATTCTCATCAATCACCAAAACTAATAGGGAATAAATATGCCCTTACAATCTCCCCCTTTTTGGTGGATTGATGACAATACGGGATTTGCACATAGGGATATAAAATGAGGCGACGGCAAAACCACAATTTATAGAATATAGACGGGCTCCCCTAGATGTGTGCACTCTAGAGATGTGCTTTGGACTGCACGACACACATACTAGGATCAACACTCCCCCTATATTTTATAGACAAGGCATCTCTTGCAGCAATATAACTAACACTAAGCAAGTAGGCAAGATGATGGGGATGACTAAGTAACAATGACAAACGATATGATAGAGTGCATATGCCTTACACCATATGATAGAAAACTTAGTCTTACGAGCACAAAACAAACCAAAGCAAACGAGGTTCCACAGACGAAAAGCAAAGCGACAAAGCGAAACACACAACACAAGACGCGCAAATCCTACACTCTCTCCCCCTTTGGCATCAAGACACCAAAAAGGTAGAGAGGACACCTACGACACAGGTGGTAGCTTGGGCTGGAAATGACTCCTCGTCTGACTCGGCAGCGGGAATAGGCTCCTCCTCTGACTCCGTCCACTGATACCCCTGCTTGGCTATCTAGGCAGCCTCCGGAGTGATGGCTTCCTCTGAGCCACTGGTGATAGTCTCGCCAAAGGTCCTCAATATCTTCTTATCGCGTTGGCGGCCCTCTAACATGGGCCCTGTACTGCCCCTGGGTCTGCATGCAGAACAACTTCTTCATCTTCGTCTTCAGCTTTTTAGCCCAAGAGGGCTCAATAGAGGGAGGGGTGTATCCACTAGAACTGTCCTCATCAACTTCCTCCTTGTTGATCTCATCCTCATCCACATCCATCATGGCAGCCTCCGCCTCAGCAGTGGTGGTGGTGTAAGCCCATTGGCTCTTGATGTGGAGCTTGATGGGCTCATGACGAATCCAGCCGGGGGAAACGAACTCATCATTGGGATAGAGCTTCTCCCAATTCTTGGAGATCAAGAGAAACAGGTAAGTCCCATAGATGGGGACCTTACGGTTGAACACCGCAAAATGAAGCTCGCACCACATGATATGTGAGACATCATATCCACAAGATAGGCATGCACCTGGCCCATGTCACCGATGCGCAGGAAGAGGGAGTTGCGGAAGATCCGATGCATGATGTCAAGGAAGGAGTTCAGCACCCACACCTTCTTCTTACCAGCAAGCGTCTTCTAAACAAGGAAGGGCTGGAGCTTGTTCTTGTTGGTAGACTCAGAGTTGGCATGAGGGCGAACTCCAGCGGGTGTGTCGAGCCCCTCATTAGGAACCTGAAGCAAGTCCATGAAGTCCTTCCACTTAGCAAACAACTGTTGACCATTGGTCATCCATGTCATGGTCCTTGTCTCATCAAAATGGAAGTGGACCGAAGAAAAGAACCAAGCCACAATGTCTAGGTCAAAGTCCAGGTTAAAGGTAAGCATCTGCTCAATGCCAAAATGCTCCACCAGATCCAAAGCCTCTCCAAAATAGTTATGGTCCTTGTCTTGCCTCATGTGATTCATGTCAATCCAGTGAACTTCCACGTAGACGTTCTGCTTGGCCTTGATCACATTTAGATAGATAAGGTTCTGCTGCTTGGTCCAGATTAGATCATTCCCTCTGAAGTTGGCACGGGGATTCACATAGGGGTTGATCTTCCTTCAAACAATCAACTCAGACAGAGGTATTTCATCCATGCCCATGGTGGGCTCCTTGTGCTTGGTGGAGGTGTGCTTGGTTCTGCGTTGGGAGGCATTGGAGCCCTCTGGAGCTTCTTCTTGGTTGCGGAGGTGCTTCGAGCCCATGTCATGGCTGGGATTCGAACGGCAAACATTGGAACCGGAGCCACCACCTAGACATACAACACAAGAACATGCATGAAAAACAAGAAGGATCAATGCAAAGACCAGGGACAAAGCCAAAATAAACAAGCAAGAACAAGATTTGGAACGAAAAAGCAGTATATTTTGCACATCTACGGTAGTACCGGACCGGTGCGCGGATGTAAAAAATTACATTCGCTCCAGTTGCGATAGTACTGTGCCGAGATAGCACGGTAGTACCACGCCTGGAGTGGAAGTAATTTTTTACTTCCGCACTCTGAGCGGTAGTACCGCTCCAAGGGAGTGGTAGTACCGCGCGAGGCAGATCGCGAGCAAGGGTGCGGTAGTACCGCTTGGGAGGAGCGGTAGTATCGCACGGATTCAACCTTGCAGATCTAGATCAGGAACAGCCGCAAAACAAGATCGGTACTACCGTTGATCAAACTAAATTGTTGTGACATACCAAATAGCATACTTGCTGCACTACCACTTGCCTACAATTCTCTCTTGCACAGATCTAGCCAAAAATCACATGAACAACACATGCATCTCTCCAAGACCTAGAAGCACAAGAATGGAACAAAAAGAGGAGGACTTGGGGAAATACCGGGGTCCATGGCAAGAGGACGAGGTGAGGAACGTTCCCATCGGACGAAATGCGAGGAGAGCGGCCGGAGATGGGGATCCGGCGAGGACCGCTGGCGCCGTTCTTGGGCAAGAGAGAGAGGGAGATGGGGTGGGGAAAAGAGATGAATGGGTATGGGGGAGTTGGAACTCCCCCTGCCCCGCTCTTAACCCCCACCCGCTCGCGTCGATGCGGTAGTACCGCGAGTCATCGTGGTAGTACCGCCCGGGCGGAAGTACCACTCGCTGGGCAGTAGTACCGCTCTTCCAGCGGCAGTAAAAAATTAATGCCATGATGGAAGTGGTAGTACCGTGCACCTGGGATGCAACTGTGCATGCACAAGGCAAACCCCTCCTGTGGTAGTACCGTGGCTTGCGACAGTAGTACCGTACCCCCAAGAAAATGCAAGTTTCGCAAAAGAGAGGAAAACAGCCTTTGCAAATCAACCTTCAAGACACCGAACACACCAAGAGGCAAGCACAAACGACAACACAAGCAAGGCACAAAGAGAAGGCAAAAGACAATGAAGACCAAATCATGAACCACAACTCTCAAGAAGAGAGGGTGGTGGCCGGAGCCACCTATGTATGAGTCAATTGGTATGGCACCACGAAGAATTATCCTTGGGCCCATGACCAAGACTCGTCTTTGAAGCACAAGTACCATCAAAAATGGCTAATGTGAAAGAGTTGATCAATTTATGCATAATGGGGGCAGGGAAAGTTCATTGAGAGAACAACACCCCCTATGTCTATGTCTACACCTAAACAACATAGCATGTTGAGTATGGTGGGGTGTGCAAGGGTTCAAGCTACATTGCTCGAATCAATGATATTTAGCTCATGCCTTAACTCGCGAAATCTTGCTTCATCCAAGGGCTTCGTGAAAATATCTGCAAGGTTATCATGAGTGTTGACATACTTGAGCTTGATCTCCCCATGCCTAATGTGATCTCGGATGAAGTGATAGCGAATCTCAATATGCTTCATCTTGAAGTGTTGCACCGGTTTGAGAGAGATCTTGATGGCACTTTCATTGTCACACCAAAGAGGCACTTCGTCACAAGTGACACCATAATCCT
The DNA here is from genome assembly GCF_018294505.1 of Triticum aestivum. Taxonomy (NCBI): domain Eukaryota; kingdom Viridiplantae; phylum Streptophyta; class Magnoliopsida; order Poales; family Poaceae; genus Triticum; species Triticum aestivum. The sequence continues at coordinate 637,733,853 of NC_057801.1, forward strand.
TCAAAGTTTGCCTCATCCATAGAAGTTGAGCAGAACAACTATCGGCAACCACATACTCCGCTTCGGTGGACGAGAGAGATACACAACTTTGCTTCTTAGAAGACCAACTCACCAAAGAGAAACCAAGAAATTGGCACCCTCCGGAGGTGGACTTCCTATCCACTTTGTCTCCCGCCCAATCTGAGTCCTAATAGCCCAAAAGATCAAATTTGGCTCCTCTTGGGTACCATAAGCCAAAGTTTGGGGTATGAGCCAAATAGCGAAAGATTCGCTTGACCGCCACAAAGTGGCTTTCCTTAGGTGCGGCTTGAAACCGTGCACAAATTCCCACACTCAATATGATATCCGGTCTAGATGCACAAAGGTAAATCAAGGATCCAATCATGGAGCGATATACCTTTTGATCCACTGCTTTACCATTGGGATCAATGTCAAGTTGGCATTTGACGGGCATTGGAGTGGAAGCCGGCTTGACATCACTTAGCTTGAGTCTCTTGAGCATGTCTTGAGTGTATTTGGCTTGGTTGATGAAGGTTCCTTCTCTTCTTTGCTTGATTTCGAACCCGAGAAAGAACTTCAACTCTCCCATCATAGACATCTTGAACTTTGAGGTCATGAGAGCAGAAAATTCTTAATTGAAAGCTTTGTTAGGGGAACCAAAGATAATATCATCAACATATAGTTGGCACACAAACAACTCCCCTTTGACCTTCTTAGTAAAAAGAGTGGGGTCAATTTTCCCAATTTCAAACCCACAATCTTGCAACAACTCAGTAAGATGCTCATACCACACACGTGGGGCTTGTTTAAGGCCATAGAGTGCCTTGTTGAGTTGGTACACATGATCGGGGAAATAGGGATCCTCAAACCCCGAGGGTTGTTTGACATACACCAACTCATTAATGGGACCATTAAGAAAAGCACTTTTCACATCCATTTGTTGCAACTTGAAATTATGATGAGAAGCATAAGCAATCAACAAATGAATAGATTCAAGGCGAGCAACGGGAGCAAAGGTTTCACCGTAGTCGATACCCTCGACTTGGGAGTAGCCTTGATCCACCAAACGATCCTTGTTGCGAATAATGATTCCATGAGCATATTGCTTGTTCCTAAATATCCACTTGGTTCCAATGACATTATGATTCCCGGTTGGCCTTGGCACTAATTTCCACACTTGCTTGTGCTCGAAGTTGTTGAATTCTTCATGCATGGCATTGAGCCAATCCGGATCCTCGAGCGCCTCATAGACCTTTTGGGGTTTGACACAAGAAACAAACGCGTGCTGTTCACAATAGTTTGCTAATTGTCTACGAGTGCTTACCCCCTTTCTTAGGCTTCCAACCACATTCTCCATGAGATGACCTTTGGTTGTGAGCTTGGAAGCGATCTTCGCGGCACGACGCTCTAATTCCTCCTCGGGATTTAAGAGAGGAGGGGTAACTTGATCATCTTGAGCGCCGTCTTGAGCTTGCTCTTGATCTTGAACTTGCTCGAAAGGGAGAACTTGACCTTGGGCATCACTTGGTGGCTCACCACCATCTTGAGGTTGATCTTGCCCTTGATCTTGTTCACATGGTTGAGGGCCTTCACTTTGTTCTTCGGAAGCGTGTGGGTCTTGAGTCGGTGATGGCTCCACTTGAGTGGAGCATTGTTGAGGGAGTCCTGGATTAGGGGGTGTCCGGCTAGCCGGACTCAGACCTTTGGCCGGACTCCTGGACTATGAAGATACAAGATTGAAGACTCCGTCCCGTGTTCGGATGGGACTTTCCTTGGTGTGGAAGGCAAGCTTGGCGATACGATATGAAGATCTCCTCCCATTGTAACCGACTCTGTGTAACCCTAGCCCTCTCCGGTGTCTATATAAACCGGAGAGTTTTAGTCCGTAGGACAAACAACAATCATACCATAGGCTAGCTTCTAGGGTTTAGCCACTCCGATCTCGTGGTAGATCTACTCTTGTACTACCCATATCGTCAATATTAATCAAGCAGGAGTAGGGTTTTACCTCCATCGAGAGGGCCCGAACCTGGGTAAAAACATCGTGTCCCTTGTCTCCTGTTACCATCCGCCTAGACGCACAGTTCGGGACCCCCTACCCGAGATCCGCCGGTTTTGACACCGACATTGGTGCTTTCATTGAGAGTTCCGCTGTGTCGTCACCACAAGGAAGGATGCCGCATCCTGTCTTTAAAGACGGCGTCGTTGCTAAAGGAGCTTTGGCTGTCGGCCAAACTCTCCGGCTAGGCAGGTTTTTGATAACCGCCTGTCCGGCCGCCGCGCCGACGATGACCTCTCGGGCCATCGAAAGCAATCTTCACATCAGCTCGGAGCTTGCCGAGCAGTTAGATCCGATAGAGCTCCTCTCCCTGAATGAGCTCTTGGATCACATCGCGGCCCTGGGAGTCACTACTGATTACGACCAGATTGGGCTTAAACCCGATCAGAGAGAGATTGACTCTCCCCAGATTACCCATCACGTCGAAGTGGTGGAAGAACAATGCGGTGAGTCTTTGCCCGCCCTAAGGTACAAATGTGTCCGGATTCCCGATCCCTCCAAGACGGACACCCGCGGAGGGGAGGATGTCGCCCAAACCCTGAACCTAAAGTCAGACAGCAGGCCCGATTCATTGAATAATATCCAAGAAAGCAAGCTTCCGAATTCGGAAACCGCTAGGCCCCTGAATCTTACATCGGGCAGGGTTCCGTATTTAACTCCACCCGCCCACCCAACTATACGGGATTTATCCCTAATATGGCAAGAGCCCGGAGAAACAGTACACCACTACTGGGCTAGATTCCTCCTGGTTATGAACAGGATAAAGGACTGCCGTGAGAAAGAAGCAATTTCACTCTTCTGCTACAATTGCACGGACATCGGAATCCTGAACACCACAAGTCACCGCGAAATTACATGATTCGCCGACTTGACATCCATAGTACGAAAGTACTGTGCGACTGAAAGCTTCGGAAAACCGAAGATAAATTTTGGGACAATCCGGCCCCGAATATAACACGAGTCCGAAACAAAAGGGCGCATTACCGCCAGGCATCTGAACCAAACATCAAAAAACAAAAACCCTCTACAGGGTACGGGACCGTATTGGAAGGATGGCTCAATGGACCCTGTAAAATTCATAATTCAGGGGAAGCCACACCAACGCACAGCCTTAGAGCATGTTGGATACTACGGCAGGTGGCCCGCAGTGGTGAGGAGCTTTAACTCCAGCACCCGAAGAATACCTCCCCAGTACGGTGTCGACAGTCTTCGAGACCTTCACATCAAACAATGCAAGGAAAAGAACGCTCCGCAACCTTGCCGAAGTCTACCAAGTGGCAACAATAAACCCATGGAGTGACACGGCTATCACCTTTAATGCCAGTGACGAACCTAAATTCCGGACAGCCCGAGCACCAGCCGCATTGGTCCTCAGTCCGATAGTGGACGGCTTCCGACTCACAAAGGTACTCATGGACGGCGGCAGCGGACTCAACCTCATCTACAAGGAAACCCTACGAAAAATGGAAATTGACTGGAGCCGCATTGAGCGAAGCAACACAACTTTTAGGGGAATAATTCCAAGTCGGGAAGCGTGCTGTTCAGGAAAAATCACACTGGATGTGGTGTTCGGCACGCTGGATAATTACAGATCCGAGGAAGTCACGTTTCAAGTGGCCCCGTTTAGCAGTGAATACCACGCTCTGCTAGGGCGAGAAGCATTTACAATTTTCCAAGCCATACCCCATTACGGGTACATGAAGCTCAAAATGCCCGGACCCAACGGAATTATCACTCTCGCAAGTGATCCGGACATAGCGCTCTGCGCTGAAAACAAGACAGCCGCACTGGCCCTGGAGGCATTATCCGAGGCCTTAGCGGCCAAGGAATTAACGACGCTGCGCTCTACGATGGACAGGGACGACGTGATACTAGACAAGAGATCCAAGTCCACCTCTTTTAAACCAGCGGACGAAATAGTCAAATTCCAAGTCCATCCAACGGACCCTACAAAAACGGCCTCCATCGGGGCACAACTAAAACCCGATGTAGACGCCGCACTCAGAGACTTCCTGCGAGAAAATTGGGACATTTTCGCCTGGCACCCCTCAGATATGGCAGGAATCCCACGCAGGCTGGCTGAGCATAGCCTGAACATCCTAAAAGGGTTTAAACCCGTCAAGCAGACTCTATGGCATTTTTCCGAGCCCAAGAGACAAGCCATGGGAGAGGAGCTAGCAAAACTGCTGGAAGCCGGATTCATCAGAGACATAAAACATCTGGACTGGCTAGCAAACCTGGTGATGGTACCAAAGAAGGACAAATCTTGGCGCCTATGTGTCGATTTCAAAGACCTAAATAAGGCCTGTCCAAAGGACCCTTTCCCACTCCCCCGAATTGATCAAATCATCGACGCCACCGCAGAACACGACTCATTGTGTTTCCTCAATGCATACTCTGGCTACCATCAAATCGAGATGGCAGAGTCAGACCAAGCCGCAACGGCATTCATCACCCCATACGGCCCATTCTGCTTCAACACAATGCCCTTCGGGCTCAAAAACGCCGGTGCAACATATCAGCGCATGATTCAGACATGTCTGGCAAACCAGATCGGCAAAACAGTTGAAGCATACGTAGACAACGTGGTCGTCAAAACAAAACACGTCGATACTCTAGTAGACGACTTGAGGCTCACATTTGACAATCTCCGAACATATGACATCAAGCTCAACCCGGAAAAATGCATTTTCGGCGTACCGGCCGGAAAGATCTTGGGCTTCATCGTATCCGGTAGAGGAATTGAAGCAAACCCAGCCAAGATCCGAGCTCTGTCACAATTGGATACCCCAAAGGACCTCAAACAGATACAAAAACTGACAGGATGTGTGGCGGCTCTAAGCCGCTTTATCTCCCGCTTAGGAGAAAAGGCATTACCCCTCTACCGCCTCCTGCGGTGCATCGACCACTTCGAGTGGACGGATGCCGCCACGGCCGGACTCGAAGAAATAAAAGCCATACTGGCAACAAATCCGGTCCTGGCCGCGCCCAACATAGGCGAACCAATGCTATTATACATCGCGGCAACCCATCAAGTTGTAAGCGCGGTGCTCGTCGTCGAACGAGAAGCGGACGGACACAAGTTCCCCCTCCAAAAACTAGTGTACTACGTGTCCACTGTACTAACTTCATGCAAGTCACGGTACCCGCATTACCAAAAGATAGCGTACGCGGTGTTCATGGCATCCCGGAAGCTGCGACACTACTTTCAAGAGTGCTCCATAACAGTGGCATCCGAAGTACCCCTTAATGATATTATAAACAACCACGATGCAACGGGCCGGATTGCCAAATGGGCCATCGAGCTCCTCCCGTTCGACATAACCTACAAACCAAGGCGAGCTATTAAGTCACAGGTTTTGGCCGACTTCATCACCGAATGGACCGAAGCCGAACTCCCTAAAGAGTACGGCGCATACTCCAACTGGATCATGCACTTCGACGGCTCCAAAATGTTGGCTGGCCTGGGGGCTGGCGTCATTCTGACGTCCCCAACCGGAGACACAGTCCAATACGTACTTCAGATAATGTACACGGATTCCAACAACACAGCCAAATACGAGGCCCTTTTACATGGCCTCCGGATGACAGTCTCCATGGGCATTCAACGCCTAGAGGTCCGCAGGGATTCAAACCTTGCAATATCCGAAATAAATGGAGACTTCGACGCCAAGGATCCGAAAATGGCAGCTTACCGCAACGCCATCTTAAAGATGTCATATCGGTTTGAGGGGCTTGAATTTCATCACATAGCCCGGGAAAATAACCAGGCAACAGACGTGTTGGCACGCATTGGCGCTAAGCGTGAGGCCGTCCCTCCCAACATCTTCCTAGAAAGGCTGTTCAAGCCATCCGTATCATGGGAAGGAGAATCCGGAAGCAATAGCCTGGACACAGCTACACCGTCCCTCACCGAACATTCTAACACAGACGGGGGCTCCGCCAACGAAACAACGCCGTCAGCTCACGCAATAATGGCAGTGATTGCCCCTTGGACAGAACCATTCCTAGCCTACCTAACTAGGCAGAAACTTCCTGAGGACCAAAACGAGGCCCGCTGCATAGTGCGGCGATCTAAAGCCTACAAAGTCCACGAGGGAGAACTTTACAAGAAAAGCACAACCGGAGTCCTTCAAAGGTGTATCTCCGAAGAGGAAGGGTGAGACCTTTTGGCTGAAATTCATGCCGGACTCGGCGGGCACCACGCCGCAGCCTGGGCACTTGTAAGCAAGGCCTTCTGTACCGGATTTTATTGGCCAACGGCCCGGGCAGACGCTCAAGACTTAGTGCAACGATGTGTTGGTTGCCAGTTATTCGCCAACCAAAGCCACATGCCGCCTACCGCCCTACAAACTATACCCATTACCTGGCCTTTCGCGGTCTGGGGGCTTGACATGGTCGGACCCCTTAAAGGAGGAACCCACAAGCAAAAATATCTACTGGTCATGGTGGACAAATTCACCAAATGGATAGAAGCCAAGCCTGTAAAGACGGCCGAATCCGGACCAGTGATAGACTTCATATCCGGGGTAGTACATCGTTACGGCGTCCCCCACAGCATCATAACCGACAACGGCACAAACTTCATGGCCGATGAAGTTAAACTTTGGTGCAAAAACATGGGCATCAAGCTCGACTATGCTTCAGTCTATCACCCTCAAACTAACGGTCAAGTCGAACGGGCCAACAGTCTCATTATGAGCGGCATCAAACCCAGACTAGTGCGATCCCTCAAGGAATCTAACACGCACTGGGTAGAGGAGCTTGACTCCGTACTCTGGGGGCTGCGGACCATGCCGAATCGCACTACCGGATTCACACCATTTTTTATGGTATACGGCGCAGAGGCAGTACTGCCATGCGACATAATCCATGACTCACCTAGAGTGCGCATGTACGAAGAAAGAGAAGCCGAGCTCGATCAGCAGGACAACTTGGATGCATTGGAAGAGGAGCGCGACGTGGCAAAAGCTCATTCCGCATTCTATCAACAGCAGGCTCGAAGATACCAAAGCAGAGAAGTACGGGCCAAAACCTATAATGTTGGCGAACTAGTTCTACGCCTGCCGGACAAGAAAAAGGATAAATTAAAGCCCAAATGGGAGGGCCCCTTCATAATCGACCAAGTACTGACCGGCGGAGCATACCGTCTGCGAAACGCATCGGATAACCGACTCGAGCCGAACCCATGGAACGCAGCACGCCTACGAAGGTTCTACGCCTAGCGCCGGACTCCATGTTCGTTTCCTTCCTCCATCCCTTTGTTTTATTTTTTTTATTTTTTTATTGGCAGTCCGGGATTTTGTTCCTTCTCCCTACCCCCTTTTTCTAACAAGCCCTTAGGGGCTTGCTTGTGCATTGTTCGCACACACCCGACGCGCTACCTGCGCTCATAATACCTGGGGGCTTCTTTACCAAGAAGTTTATATAAAACGGGCCTCATGCCCAAAACATGTGTGATGCTTCCGCATGAACCATTTATACACCATTATATGCATCGATATGACTTAAGTTTTGGCCAAGCTGGGTTGCCTGGCTCCTGTGCTTACCCCTACGTTCCCGTTCTTCGGCTAGGTGGTAAAGGGAGCACCTCTGCGATTGTTACTGCCGGGTCAGCCGGATGTGTACCTCAGACTAGGTGAAGCCGAAAGCTAGCATTCTTAAGGGAATATTCGGTCGGTGAACTAAAAGATGATCTTTCGTATTTATTCATTTGCCCCCAGATGCTTGTCTGCCCTTTATGGCAGTTCGCACATGCACTTTAGGGCATGCCTCCCAGGGAAAGGAACCCCTAACGGAACTATTCTCCCTGGAAGATGTTTCTTACTAACCATGTAATATAACATAACTAGTTGGGCACTTGTTTGCTAAAGCACTTATGACCCCTACGCCTTGTCTCCATGCATGCCCCGGTTCTTACATAATCGAGAGGGTATTCGGAAACACTCCAGACTATAGGGTCCAGAGGTCGAAGCGAAAAGGTCCGCAATGACAAACGATCTACAATCCGGCTAGAAGGCATCTTTTATGTCATTTTTACAGAGTCATTCCGACTCGGCATATTCTGCTTCAGTACCATCCAACAGGCGGTCTAATTTACATTCCTGTTGGGAATACTTTGCAGCCAGCTCCACCTGGCCATATGCTAAGCTGACTAGTATCTCCTTTCCGTCCGGACCTATAGGGCCGACCTCGGCCATGTGGTTTGGGTCAGCCTTCGTGTACCGAGTCTTCACCATGGCCCAGGCCTCCCTGGCACCTTGACGGCAAGCTGATATCTTCCACAACCGGAAGCGCTGCCGCACTCCCTCCAGCTTCTTTGTAAGCTCCTTAAGGCCTTTGGGCACGGAGAGGGATGGCCACATAGCCTGGATGACGCTTTGCATTGCCTGCCGAACTCGTTCGTGTAGTTGCAACAGCTCGGGAAGAAGGTCTCCCATTGAACCAGGCATTTCCTCCGCAGGACGACCCGTCAGCAGACCTACAGACATAGCTCTATTAATCGACTTCCTCGCCAAATTCTTTTTTCGAAGATTCGTTCAAGCACTTACTAAAAATGCCGCGTCGAAGTCGCCGATTCTCCTTCACGGTAGAAGACAGCTGAATGCGAACATCTTTCAGTTCCTCGCCCAGCTGGGTATTGGCGTCTTGAAGCTTGTTCTTCTCTTGCCTCACCCTTGTCAGCATGCTCTCGCCAGCCTTTAGTTGGCGTAGGAGTTGTTGCCTGTCCGGATTTACTCCGGCCTCATCTGCATTATTATCGTCAGGGTTGCACGCCTGCCGCATTTTGAAACGGAAGTATCTTTCGAAGTATATATTACCTACGGGCATCCCCGTGACATTTTCTGAAGAGGCTAATGCGGCCTTGAGCTGGGCCTTGTACTCTTCGAGCTCCTGGGACAATTGCGTATTCTTCTTTGTAAGACACTGCATAACACATGATCCTTCAAACAGTTATCTTCACTGTTTCAAGTCTCAGGGGCTACTGACATATATAACCTTCAATTCTACTCACCTGTATGTCTTTCACATACTGCTCCGTGGCTCTGGCTAGACCATTTTGAGCAGCACGAAGATACGCATCTCCTGTATTAAAGGCGTCCAACGCCTCCGGGGAAAAACATGCTTCACGAAGAACAGTCCGGTGACGCCTGTGGTTTAGGGCACTCTCCACTTCTGAATTGGTGGCTGATAGCCCGTCGGCGTCCTCTGTCGGAGGAGCGCCCGAGGCGCATCCCGTGTCCGCCTCCGCTTCCGGACCCGGCCTCGAACCTTGGCCGGCGGACATAGTCCGGCGGGCTCTCTTCTTTCTAAAAAAATCATGAGCATTAGTAGGACTCAAGGGCATAAACCCTAGGCGTTAAATTTGCACGCCATACCGTTGCGCCGGAATCTCGATCTGGTCCGCACTTCTTTTTGACCCACCTGGCTTTAGTGGCCCTTGTTGGCTGCCCGCCATGGGCTCGGCCTTCCGCCTCAAGGATTTACCCCGCGAAATGCTGTTAGTATACGACGTGCAAGATAAAGCATGAGAATACTGGGACTTCGGTCTTAATTACCTTGGAGGCTGGAAGTAGTCCGTGATGGCCACTAAGGAGTTATCCTTACTCAATTGATTAAATACTCCATCAATCAACTCCACGCATAAGTCCGGATCTTCTTGGGAGTCCGGATCAAGGGACCGTTCCGGGTCCTCGGGTTGTGGAGCAGTGCTGTTTATTTCCTTCACACCCTGGCGCAGCTCCTGCGTTTAAACATTACTACACTAAGTACTCAACCACGGGAATTTCAAAAGCAGATGGGCAAGTGACAGTGTCCGCTCACCCAACTAGGTGGATTGTACATGGAGAATCCGCCTTCCGGGTTGACACGGAGGAATTCTTCCTCTTCCCCCTTATATAAAGAGGATAAGATTCTCGTTAAAGTGGCGGCCGAATCTGGCCCCTTGCGACCGCACTGGGTAGCGTCATCCTTCCCGTTGAAATCCCACATGGGGTGGCCTCTGTATTGAAGCGGTTGCACCCCTCGCGTAATGCATATGGCCAGGACCTTGATCATGGTCAGTCCGGAATGAGCCAATAACCTTATCCGACTCATCAGGTACAGGACGTCCCTGTCAACTTCCCTCTGAGGGTTCCGCGGGCGCCAACTCAGGCGCTTCTTCAACGGGGCATTATTGAACTCGGGGAGGCCAATCCGTACAGGGTCCGACAGGGGGACGTCATCTATATAAAACCACTCCGAGGGCCAGTCTTCGGACGCCCTCTTTGGGGTGCCGGATAGATATCCGGTCCCGGCGATGCGCCATAGTTCGGCTCCGCCCACCTGATAAATAGACCCCTCCTGAGAACGGGGCACAAGGAAAAACAACCTCTTCCACAACGCGAAATGGGCCTCAACACCCAAGAACAGCTCGCAGAGGGCCACGAAGCCTGCAATGTGCAAAATGGAGGCGGGCGTGAGGTTATGTAGCTGGAGGCCGTAGAACTCTAGCAACCCTCGGAGAAACAGATGAATTGGAAACCCAAGTCCTCTCATCAAATAAGGGACTAAACACACCCGCTCTCCTTGAGAGGGATTGGGAATGCCCTCCGCCTGCTCTCCGCCGTTATAAGAAGCGATCCCGGCTCGAACTGGGACCATATATGCTAGGGGGAGGAGCCCCTTGACTGAAGCACTACTAACTCGCTATGCGGGATGGAGCACCGCCCCAATCCCCGGGCCGAGGGCTGGAGGCGCGAGAGGAGGAGCGGCACTGACTGACCATGGTGGAATGGATCTCTGTCAGAGACGCTCTGATGAAGACTCGCGGAGGGAAGATGGTGCGAATTGGATCTAAATCCCCGTCTCTTTTATGGGTGGCTCATTAACACAACCAGGGGGGTAAGTGAAAAGAAAATCCCTTGGCTTTTCGCATTCGTTTGACGCGTGGAAGATGGTCATTATGGGACACAGAAGCCGAGGAGGACAGCACGCACTAGAAGCTGGACACTATTTGATGGATACAAGGAATTTGAAGGAGAACCCGCCTTATAATGCCGAAGACAACTTGCGTGCCAGACTCGACGTCATTGAAGCCTGGTTCGGGGGTTACTGAGGGAGTCCTGGATTAGGGGGTGTCCGGCTAGCCGGACTCAGACCTTTGGCCGGACTCCTGGATTATGAAGATACAAGATTAAAGACTCCGTCCCGTGTCCGGATGGGACTTTCCTTGGCGTGGAAGGCAAGCTTGGCGATACGATATGAAGATCTCCTCCCATTTTAACCGACTCTGTGTAACCCTATCCCTCTCTGGTGTCTATATAAACCGGAGAGTTTTAGTCCGTAGGACGAACAACAATCATACCATAGGCTAGCTTCTAGGGTTTAGCCACTCCGATCTCGTGGTAGATCTACTCTTGTACTACCCATATCGTCAATATTAATCAAGCAGGAGTAGGGTTTTACCTCCATCGAGAGGGCCCGAACCTGGGTAAAAACATCGTGTCCCTTGTCTCCTGTTACCATCTGCCTAGACGCACAGTTCGGGACCCCCTACCCGAGATCCGCCGGTTTTGACACCGACAATTGTCCTTCTCCTTCAGCCAGAAGAGGTTCCTCAATGGGTAGGATATGACCAACACCCATTCTTCTTATGGCTTGGGGAGGAATTTCATCACCTACATCACAAGTACCACTTTGCTCCACTTGGGAGCCGTTATTCTCGTCAAACTCCACGTTACATGTCTCCTCAATGAGTCCCGTGGACTTGTCGAGGGCACGGTAAGCATGAGAGTTTGTAGCATAACCAACAAATATGCCCTCATGAGCTCTAGCCTCAAATTTAGACAAACGAACACCTTTCTTGAGAATGAAACACTTACACCTGAACACCCGGAAGTACTTGAGGTTGGGCTTGTTACCGGTGAGTATTTCATAAGGAGTCTTGTTCAAGCCTTTGCGGAGATAGAGTCGATTGGATGCATGACATGCAGTGTTGATGGCTTCGGCCCAAAAGTTGTAAGGAGACTTGAACTCCGCCATCATTGTCCTTGCCGCATCCATCAACGTCTGATTCTTCCTCTCCGCGACACCATTTTGTTGAGGGGTGTATGGTGCGGAATATTGATGCTTGATCCCCTTATCACTAAGAAACTCATCCAAGGTGTAGTTCTTGAACTCGGTGCCTGTCGTGGAATTAACACGTCAGATGTCCTAGTAGAGGGACTTAGTCATGGAGCCGTCGCAACGAGATTAGCTAAAAGGGGTTAAACCGGGCAAGGGACATGAGAGTTTTATACTAGTTCGGCCCCTTACAATGAAGGTAAAAGCCTACATCTAGTTGTGATGGAATTACTGGGGTTTTGATGACCAGGGAGCAAATACGCTTTGCCTGAGTCTCGAGTTGTTGTTTCTTGTCCCTGAACCGCCGCCGGGTCGTCCCTTTATATACACAGGTTGACACTCGGCCGGTTTACAAAGTCCCGAGGCCGGCTCATACAAGTGTCCGGCTCGGTCTCCCCCTTTCCCTAACTTACAATACAAGTTATACAACTATGACGGTTTACAACTATGGGCCCTAGTCCGCCTTTGGGCTCTAGGCCTCTAAGCTTTAATAGTAAAGCGCCATCTTCTTTGTCTTCATGGGCTTCAATATAGATGAGCATGAACTGGCCCCTCCTGGGCGGTTTATACTCAGTAGTTATATCCTCAACATTAGGCCCCAGATTGATTTGAACCAGTTCATGTCAATCTTCAATACTTAGAAAAAATTCCATGAACATCTTCTTACTATCCTCGTAAACTGCCATGATGTCCTCTCCCTGTAAACTTTAGTAAACCGCCATGACGCCATCTTTTGAAATTGCAGTAAATCATCATGACATCATCTCTGTATAAAAAGGTTTAAAGATTCCCTTCATTAATTAACTTCCAAAGATCGAGGCGACAACTGCGCCCCAGTTTACTGCTTCAGGCTCCTCGATTCTCGCGCTTGTCTAGTTTATCCATTCAGCTTATAAATAGGCTCAGGGGTCCTTCACTTTTCCCCTTCCGCACTTCTTCTTCTTCCTTTCAACGCTCAAGCCCGACAGCTCCGCCACCGCCGTCGACCTTGAAGCTCTACATCATCCCTAGCCACTGCATCAACCTGAACGCACCAGAGATCCGCGGTTCTCCTCCGCTACTCCTGTGAATCCGGTAAGCTTTCTTCCTTCAACCCTAGATCTCCATTAGGGCTTCGTGTTCATTCGTGTTCCTCAGTGTTCATCGGTGCTTACTGTTTTCTCTTACTGCCCCTTGTATCCTGATGATCTTAATATATTTCTTGTGCGGCCAAAACTATAGTTTACTTTTCCTCATCATAGCGTCCTTTTGAGTACAAATAGATCTCATCTGAATCCTTTCTGTTCCACTGTCGCCATTTTAGGGCTCAGAAAATTTTCTTTTACTGAACTGCCGTAGATCCAAAATTAAAATACCATCTTGTGAAACCTGTTTCTTCAACAGTTAGTATATTTCAGATCTGCTTCTTCCATTATAGGTGGTTTAATCTTTAGAATTTTGATAATCCGCCAGGTACCATTAGCCCTCACTTAAACCGCCAACCTTATATGAACATGAGTATCCGGTTTAACATGTACATATACTTCGATGAAATCCCCCAGTTTGACACCGGTTTATGCATATCAATCTTGAACCATAAACCGTCATTTGAACTTTACAGTTTGTCAGCAAAAAATGGCGAAACAATTTTCTTCTTGCAATTGGGTTCCTTCCCAGATCAAACAAGAACAACTTGCTGGGTATGTTCTGACTAGCGCTTTAGCCAAGAAGGAGGTCATTCATTGGCGAGTCCCTAGCCCCGAGTGTCCTCCTGAACCTCAAGATGGAGAAGTGGTTGTGTTCATGCAGCATCTGGACTGAGGTTTTAGCCCTCCTGGATCAAAGTTTTTCTGGGATGTACTTGCCAGCTTCCAACTCCACCCTCAGGACATTGGACCGAATTTTGTGTCCAATATTTGCAACTTCAAGTGTTCTGTGAAGTTTATCTGCAAGAGGAGCCGACTGTTGAACTTTTCAGAGACTTCTTCCATTTGAACCGCCATACAAAATTTTGTGATGGCCCCAATACTGAACTTGGTGGAGTGTCGATTCAAAAGAGGAAAGAAGTAGATTTTCCTCATGCCAAACATCACAGCCACCCCAAAGACTAGAATCAAACATGGTTCTACTGCCAGAACACCGCTCCCGATGATGAAAATCCTCTGCCAGGTTACCGTCCTCATCGACTCAGCAATGGATATCCACTGCCTCAGCGGCTTACTACCAAAGAACGATAGACTTACGCGCCACAGCTTGCTAAGCTCCGGGCTCTTCTAGCAAACGGTTTGACTGGCATTGATCTTGTCCGTTGCTGGGTTTCCTGGGGTATCCTGCCCTTAAGCCGCCGCACCAGCTTAATGCATGAATATACCGGGAATGTCAACGATCCTCAATGGCACACTGACATACCGATGATTGACGAGGAAGTCACTGAGTCTGTAAAAAAGATGTTGGATGAACCGATCTCGGAATGTGGCAAGACCGGACTGCCCCCTTTTACGCCTCCAACAAACCGCCGGCTGTAAGAATTTATCCTTCTGCTTTTTAATCCGTCTCCCCTTCAACATTTTTCTGATGGCCTTTTGTTTATTCTTTACAGGCCAAAGACCCGTTCTGGAAAAGGAAACCTCAAGACAAACCGGCAAACTACAAGACAAACCGGTGAGGGCTCCTCGTGTCAAGAGCAAGGTCACAAAGAGGCCGACAAAGAAGAAAACCGCCGAGTCCTCTGATCCGCCCGAAGATGTTGAAGATTCAGATCCAGAGGTAGAACTTGATTCCCTTGGTTCATTTTTTATGCATCTTATTGACAATGATCATTATCAGGATGATGAGGAAGCCAGCCGTGCAGACCATGTAGAGGTAATTTCCCTTTCCTCTGATTCAAATCATGTGCCGGTTCAAAAACTTCGTCGCGCAATTCGGAAAGTAAAACTTTCACATCCTCACGCTCATTTGGATCCTCACTTTTCTTTGAATACACAACAGCATGAAAGTCGTCGCACAACCCGGCATAGTGGCCAACAAGTCACTTCCTCCAATTTACCAGACACCCCAACCCGGAAGCGTCGTCCAGAGGTCTCTTGTTCTTCTAGTAAATCTTATCCTTTGGCGGGTTGCTTCCGATACCCACTTAATCCGTCTGATTCGAATTATCAGGTAACTTCCAACTCATCTTCTGGCGACTCATCAACCACACAAATGCCTCCTCTCAAGACCGTCCCTGGGTGAGTGATATTTTTATCTTTGCCTTCTTACGCCGGTGTATCATATTAACCTCTATTTGCTATTTTGTAGCACCAAAGGCCGACTCAGCAAGAAGGAAAAAACGAATGCTCCTATTGAGGATTTTGAACCGGAGAAGACCCCAGAAGGTACTGGTGGAGATGCTGATATTGCTGTGGATGATCCTGTACCACAAGGTCGGGACACTTATGTTGATCCGCTAGAAGTTAACCCGGCCAGTCCTCATGCTGACCCGTCAAGCCCAATTGCTGATCCTCCAAGTCCTGCCACTGATCCGCCAAGCCCAGCCAAAGCCTCAGACAAACCGGCTAGCCCAAGTAAAGCAACTGACGATGTTGTGATCACCGGGTTTGGCCATACTTCGCCTGGCAACCCTGTTGCTTTGTCAAAGCACAACGCCAAAGAGGAGTTTGCTGCCATGGAGAAAGGGAAATGGAAAACTGATCTGTCAAGCTATGCTCATCTTAACGCTCAAGATCTTCACTCCGGATACCTAAACTGCCTATATACAAGCCGTGACTATGAGGCTGGTTTAGTCAACTTAATGAAGGAGCGATATGAGGTAACTTCTATAAATCTTGCTTTGTACTTTTGTCAATCCCATTGTAGCCCCCAAGGGACGGTTTATCTCTTGAAGATGGACCGGAACTTTGGATAAAAAAGACTTCAACTGCGTAGCTCCCAAGGGCCGGTTTACCTCTTCAAGATGAACCGGGAATCTCTGTTAAAATTTTGTCCTTGTTGACTTCATTCACCTTTGATGTGTCTGACCAATTAGGCATTAGCCCCCAAGTGCCAAGCTAAATACTTGTATTGAGCCTTGGGACTTTAAATTATCAGTTAATAAGCAATCCACATTAGCCCCCAAGTGCCAAGTGTATAACTTGTTATGTGCTTGGTACTTTGAAGAAGATATGAACAACTTATCATCTGTTTGTTGCAGGCTGACTTGAGCAATAAAGATTCCCAAATTGCCGATCTTCAAGAAAATATTAAGTCCCAGCAAGCAGAAACCTTCAAGGCCAAGGAGGAACTAAAAGGCGCTTTGACAACCATGGAACAATTGAAAGATAGCTTCAATACTGAACGGATGAGCTGGGAAACCAAGAAGGCTGCTCTATTAAAGCAGGCTGAAGATGCCGAAGCAGCTCTTAAACCGGTGGCGGAAGAGCTAACTGGGCTAAAGCATCAAGTTAATGCTATGACTTCTGCAATATTTGGTAAGTACTTTGTAAGAACCTCTCTGAAACATCTATGAAGTTGCCAGTTTAACCTCAAGTTCTTAAACCGTTGTAGGCAGTCGTGTTGCTCATTTGGGCTCAGATATGCGGATGAAGTTGAAGGCATCATATACATTGATAGAGCAACTATATACTGGTGCGCAACGAGTCATCTGTGCGGCTTCGTACAATAAACTGGCACCAACTCTGATCAAAGATACATTGGCCAAGTTATTGATGACACCTGCCCAGATAGAGGAGGTAAAGCGATCTGCTGCCAGAGCTGGCACTTTATCAGCACTGACTCAGGCCAAAGCTTGGATAGCTGATCTTGATCCGGTAGATATCCCAAAGGGCTATCCTGGTGAACAAGAAGACGGGTCAGCATTTGATAATGAAGCCCTCAAAGCCCTTACAAAGGAGATGCGCCCGCTGGCAAGCCAATTGGCTGAAGAGGCTAACTTGTCTACTCATCGGTCCTTCTATGATGCAGATAACAAACGGGTTGATGCCGCTGTTAAAGAAGTGCAGAATCTCATCCCGCCAATCCGTAAGCACACCTATGCCCCTGACGTTGAACCGTCCAATCTTATAAGTGAAGAAGCTGTTTTCCATGCTTTAACCCGGATTGACTGGACCGCCATTGACTTCCAGCCACTGGGTGGAGAGGAGGAGGTTGAACCGACACCAGAGGATCCATCAACTTCATGTCAACATGGTGACGAGTCTTAATCCGACAATCGGCTTGATTTTCACAGACTGTGTTCTGTGTAAAAAACAATCATTATTTTGGGCATCAAAGTGCCTTGTAATAGGCTAGTTAAAATACTTTGATATGCTGCCATCGTGCACTGCTACATGACGCTGTTTGATCCGCCATGATTATTGTTGTGCTTGCTTATATATCCTCATAATGTCATGCAATCCTTGTGTCTGCATAAAAAGAGCTGTCCTGGTGGTTTACCGCCGGGCGGGTCATAATGCCCAATACAAAGCCTGGTTGATAACCAAGGCAATTTGATTGTAGTAAGGGTGAGGACCCAAATCTTGAGTATTTATAACTCCCACCATGCAGTGCTGGTGTATGTAATAAGTCATATCGGGTTGTGATGAACACCGGATGATCATTCTGGCAACATATAGTCAAAGCCAGATCAGGTTATAAAACACCGGTTCAATAGTGAATATGGTCTGACGGCTTGTAGCTGAAAACCAAGCCGGGTTAACAAACACCGGGTTAGTATGATGACTAATAGCCATGCCGGGTGAATAGACACCGGTTCAACAGAAAATGTTATCAAAGGATAAAAACTTGACAAAAGCAAATAAAATCGTGTAGTTGAGGCTTTTCAAGGGTTGCCAGGCCCAAATTCGAGGCTTTTCATGGGCTGCCAGGCCGCTGAGTTAAACCATTTTGCAAAGCCTTTCAAGATGGGTCTTCAACTAACCAATCGTCGTTTTAACTTTGACAAGTTCAAGGTTCGTAAAAGATTGACTTGTCAAACGTTCGGCGGGTCATGCCAGGATTACCTGGATAGGAGTGGCTTACTTGATAAAGGCAGGTTAACCCGGGGTTTTAGGTGAATACACCAGGCTTCCAAGCCGTGCTTGATAGCATATTACAAGGGTCCTTTCAAACTCTTTGTTGCATTGCACAAAGAGCCCCCAAGTAACTTTGTGAGCTGTGCTCAATGGGTGCCTATGTTTGAGCTGTGCATAGCATCCAGACTCTCTTTGGCCCCTTGGGTGTGAAGCTCCCAAGCTGTATTGTGGCATGATAGCCGGTTTAACAGTCAGAACTCCGCTTTGTCAGCTGAAGCCCCCATGTAATCAAAAGGTATTTGAAGAAAAGGGCAGAGGCCCTGCTTATAGCAAGGATGCCGGTTTATTATATTGATCATAATATATACATCGTCAAAATATGTACATAAGAGGAGCCCATGGCTCAGGTGTAGTAAGGCCGAAGGAGAGCTATGTTCCATTGCCGCCAGGTCTCCTCCTCAGATTTGCGTGAGTCTGCGTGCTCTCGAACATTAATGAGGTAGTACGATCCGTTGTGCAGATTCTTGCTAACTAGAAAGGGTCCTTCCCAAGGTGGGGATAACTTGTGCATATCGATCTGATCCTGGATGAGCCGAAGCACCAAGTCGCCTTCTTGAAAGGTTCTTGTCTTGACCCGGCGGCTGTGATAACGCCGCAGATCTTGCTGATAAACCACCGAACAAGCCAAAGCCATGTCCCGTTTTTCATCTAACAGGTCAAGTGCTTCTTGGCGTGCTTGTTCATTGTCCGCTTCAACATAATTGGCAACCCGGGGTGCATCATGACGAATATCACTTGGGAGTACCGCTTCTGCCCCGTGAACCATGAAGAAAAGTGTGTAACCCGTTGATCGATTGGGGGTGGTGTTGATGCTCCATAACAGAGAAGGTAATTCTTCCACCCAACAACCCGGCATCCTCTTCAAAGGAACCATAAGCTGGGGCTTGATGCCCTTTAAGATTTCATGATTTGCTCTTTCATCTTGTTCGTTGGACTGGGGGTGTGCCACCGATGACACATCAAGCCGGATATGCTCTCTTTGACAGAAATCCTCCATCTCACCTTTAGAAAGGTTCGTGCCATTATCCGTGATGATGCTGTGTGGAAAACCAAAACAAAAGATCACCTTCTTGATGAATTGAACTGCCGTGGCTGCATCACACTTGCTTACAGGCTCCGCTTCAACCCATTTAGTGAACTTGTCAACCGCCACCAATAGGTGGGTCTTTTTATCTTTGGACCGCTTAAAAGGTCCCACCATATCAAGCCCCCAAGTAGCAAACGGCTAAGTGATTAGAATCATCCGTAGCTCTTGAGCCGGAACATGAGCTCGGCGTGAAAACTTCTGACAAGTGTCACATTGTTTTACCAGATCCTCAGCATTAGCATGAGCTGTCAACCAGTAAAAACCATGACGAAAAGCTTTAGCAACTAGGGATTTTAAACCGGCGTGGTGACCACAATCTCCTTCATGGATCTCACGCAAAATTTCTTGGCCCTCCTCAGGAGAAACATAGCATTGGAACATGCCTGAGACACTGCAGTGGTGTAACTCGCCATTGTGAATAACCATGGACTTTGATCGCCGGACTATCTGTCTGGCTAGAACTTCATCTTCTGGTAACTCACCCCGGTTCATATACGCCAAATATGGCACCGTCCAATCCGGAATGACATGTAAAGCGGCTACCAGCTGGGCCTCCGGATTAGGAACAACTAAATCCTCCTCTGTCGGCAACTTAACAGACGGGTTATGCAAGATATCTAGAAAGGTATTAGGTGGTACCGGTTTACGCTGAGAGCCCAGCCGGCTTAAAGCATCTGTTGCTTTGTTTTTGCACCGATCAATATGCTCAACCTGATAACCCTTGAAGTGACTCGCCACAATATCCACCTCTCGTCTATAAGCCACCATGAGTGGATCCTTAGAATCCCAAGTGCCAGAAACTTGCTGAGCCACCAAATCAGAGTCCCCGAAGCATCGTACCCGACTTAAATTCATTTCCTTAGCCACATGGAGACCATGGAGTAAGGCCTCATACTCAGCTGCATTGTTAGTACAAGGAAACATTACGCGGAGAACATAACGAATTTTATCACCTCGAGGGGAAGTAAGGAAAACTCCAGCCCCCGAGCCCTCCAATTGCCTGGACCCGTCAAAGTGGATAGTCCAATATGTGTTATCCGGTTTGTCTTCCGGTGCCCGCAACTCTGTCCAATCGTTGATGAAATCAACAAGCGCCTGAGACTTGATGGCTGTCCGAGGCATATACTTCAACCCGTGCGGACCAAGCTCAATAGCCCACTTTGCAACCCGACCAGTTGCCTCCCTGTTCTGAACTATATCGCCCAAAGGAGCAGAACTGACCACTATGATGGGATGGCCTTTAAAGTATTGCTTAAGCTTCCGACTCGCCATAAAAACCCCATACACCAGCTTCTGCCAATGCAGATATCTTTGTTTTGACTCGATGAGTACTTCACTGATATAATAAACCGGTCTTTGAACCGGATATTCCTTCCCAGCCTCCTTGCGCTCAACCAAAATCGCCACGCTGACAGCTCGGGCATTAGCAACCATGTATAACAGTAGTGGCTCATTGTCAACCGGAGTAGCAAGGACCGGCAGTTCAACCAATTGTCTCTTCAAGTCCTCAAACGCCGCATCGGTTGTGTCACTCCAGACAAAAGTGTCTATTTTCTTCAACATCTGATACAAAGGGATCGCCTTTTCTCCCAAGCGGCTGATAAACTGGCTCAGGGCTGCAATTCGACCCGCCAGACGCTAAACGTCATTGATACATGCCGGTTTAGCCAAGGATGTAATCGCTTTGATCTTTTCCGGATTAGCCTCAATGCCCCTGTTAGACACCAGAAAGCCTAAGAGCTTGCCTGCTGGAACACCAAAAACACACTTGTCTGGATTAAGCATCATCTTATAAACCCGAAGATTGTCAAAGGTCTCTTTGAGATCATCTATCAATGTCTCCTTCTTCCTGGATTTCACTACAGTGTCATCCACATAGGCATGAACATTGCGCCCAATCTGAGTATGAAGACAATTCTGCACACAACGCTGATAAGTCGCCTGGGCACTCTTGAGCCCAAAGGGCATAGAAACATAGGAGAAGGCTCCAAAGGGAGTGATGAAGGCTGTCTTCTCCTGGTCCTTAACTGCCATTTTGATCTGATAATAACCAGAATAAGCATCCAAGAAACTCAAACGCTCACAACCCACCGTAGCATCAATGATCTGATCAATACGCGGGAGAGCAAAAGGATCTACCGGAAAAGCTTTGTTCAAGTCTGTGTAGTCCACACACATGCGCCGAGTGCCATTCTTCTTAAGTATGAGCACCGGATTGGCCAGCCACTCTGGATGAAAAACTTCGACGATGAAGCCAGCAGCCAACAACCGGGCTACCTCCTCTCCAATGGCCTTGTGTCTTTCCTCGTTGAAGCAGCGAAGAAACTGCTTGGTGCTACCTCTTGAGCACTGCGTTGGATTTCCCCGAAGAGGAGATGATGATGCAGTAAAGTAGCGTAAGTATTTCCCTCAGTTTTTGAGAACCAAGGTATCAATCCAGTAGGAGATCACGCACAAGTCCCTCGTACCTACACAAAACGATAGCTACTCGCAACCAACGCGATTAGGGGTTGTCAATCCCTTCACAGTCACTTACGAGGGTGAGATCTGATAGAGATGATAAATAATATTTTTGGTATTTTTGATATAGAGATGCAAAGTAAAAAGTAAAAGGAAAAGTAAAAACAAAGAAAGTAATAAAGTAATGGAGATTGATATGATGAGAATAGACCCGGGGGCCATAGGTTTCACTAGTGGCTTCTCTCAAGAGCGTAAGTATTCTACGGTGGGTGAACAAATTACTGTTGAGCAATTGATAGAAAAGCGAATAATTATGAGATTATCTAGGTATGATCATGTATATAGGCATCACGTCCAAAACAAGTAGATCGAAACAATTCTGCATCTACTACTATTACTCCACTCATCGACCGCTATCCAGCATGCATCTAGAGTATTAAGTTAAAAACAGAGTAACGCCTTAAGCAAGATGACATGATGTAGAGGGATAAATTCATGCAATATGATAAAAACCCCATCTTGTTATCCTCGATGGCAACAATACAATACGTGCCTTGCAACCCTTTCAGTCACTGGGTAAGGACACCGCAAGATTGAACCCAAAGCTAAACACTTCTCCCATTGCAAGAACTACCAATCTAGTTGACCAAACCAAACGGATAATTCGAAGAGACTTGCAAAGATAACTCAATCATACATAAAAGAATTAAGAGAAGAATCAAATATTGTTCATAGATAAGCTGGATCATAAACCCACAATTCATCGGTCTCAACAAACACACCGCAAAAAGAAGATTACATCGAATAGATCTCCACAAGAGAGAGGGAGAACATTGTATTGAGATCCAAAAAGAGAGAAGAAGCCATCTAGCTGCTAGCTATGGATCTGAAGGTCTGAAGTAAACTACTCACACTTCATCGGAGAAGCTATGGTGTTGATGTAGAAGCCCTCCGTGGTAGATGCCCTCTCCGGCGGAGCTCTGGAATAGGCCCCAAGATGGGATATCGTGGATACAGAAAGTTGCGGCGGTGGAATTAGGTTTTTGGCTCCGTATCTGATCTGACGGAGGTACGTAGGTATATATAGGAGGAAGGAGTACGTCGGTGGAGCAACAGGGGGCCCACGAGGTAGGGGGGCGCGCCCAGGAAGGGGCACCCTCCACCCTCGTGACCTCCACGGCTGTTCCTTGGAGCAGGGTCCAAGTCTCCTGGATCTCGTTCTGTGAGAAAATCACGCTCCCGAAGGTTTTATTCCGTTTGGACTCCGTTTGATATTCTGTTTCTTCGAAATACTGAAATAGGCAAAAAACAACAATTCTGGGCTGGGCCTCCGGTTAATAGGTTAGTCCCAAAAATAATATGAAAGTGGAAAATAAAGCCCAATACAGTCCAAAACAGTAGATAAAGTAGCATGGAGCAATAAAAAATTATAGATACGTTGGAGACGTATCAAGCATCCCCAAGCTTAATTTCTGCTCTTCCTCGAGTAGGTAAATGATAAAAAAGAATTTTTGATGCGGAGTGATACTTTGGCATAATTTCAATGTAAATCTTTTTAATTGTGACATGAATATTCAGATCCGAAAGATTCAAGACAAAAGTTCATATTGACATAAAAGTAATAATACTTCAAGCATACAAATTAAAGCAATCATGTCTTCTCAAAATAGCATGGTTAAAGAAAGTTATCCCTACAAAATCATATAGTCTGGCTATGCTCTATCTTCATCACACAAAATATTTAATCATGCACAACCCCGATGACGAGCCAAGCAATTGTTTCATACTTTAGAAATCTTAAACTTTTTCAACTTTCACGCAATACATGAGCGTGAGCCATGGACATAGCACTATAGGTGGAATAGAATGGTGGTTGTGGAGAAGACAAAAAGGAGAAGATAGTCTCACATCAACTAGGCGTATCAATGGGCTATGGAGATGCCCATCAATAGATATCAATGTGAGTGAGTAGGGATTGCCATGCAATGGATGCACTAGAGCTATAAGTATATGAAATTTTAATAAAAGAAACTAAGTGGGTGTGCATCCAACTTGCTTGCTCACGAAGATCTAGGACACTTTTGAGGAAGCCCAACATTGGAATATACAAGCCAAGTTCTATAATGAAAAACTCCCACTAGTATATGAAAGTGACAACATATGAGACTCTCTATCATGAAGATCATGGTGCTACATTGAAGCACAAGTGTGGAAAAAGGATAGTAGCATTGTCCCTTCTCTCTTTTTTCTCTCATTTTTTTTCTTTTTTTTCTTTTTTTTTAATTTTGGTGGGCTTCTTTGGCCTCTTTTTTATTTGGGCTTCTTTGGCCTCTTTAATTTTTCATAAAGTCCGGAGTCTCATCCCGACTTGTGGGGGAATCATAGTCTCCATCATCCTTTCCTCACTGGGACAATGCGCTAATAATGATGACCATCACACTTTTATTTTTCTTACAACTCAACAATTACAACTCGATACTTAGAGCAAAATATGACTCTATATGAATGCCTCCGGCGGTGTACCGGGATATGCAATGAATCATGAGCGACATGTATGAAAGAATTATGAACGGTGGCCTTGCCACAGATATAATGTCAACTACATGTTCATGCAAAAAGCAATATGACAAAAGTAATGCATGTCATATGAGCGGAATGGTGGAGAGTTGCATGGCAATATATCTCGGAATGGCTATGGAAATGCCATGATAGGTAGGTATGGTGGCTGTTTTGAGGAAGGTATATGGTAGGTGTATGATACTGGTGAAAAGTGCGCGGTATTAGAGAGGCTAGCAAGGGTGGAAGGGTGAGAGTGCGTATAATCCATGGACTCAACATTAATCAAAAGAACTCATGCACTTGTTGTAAAAATTTAGAAGTCATCAAAAACCAAAGCACTAAACGCATACTCCTAGGGGGATAGATTGGTAGGAAAAGACCATTGCTCGTCCCCGACTGCCACTCATAAGGAAGACAATCAATAAATAAAATTGTGCTCCGACTTCATCACAAAGCGGTTCACCATATGTGCATGCTACGGGAATCACAAACTTCAACACAAGCATTCTTTAAATTCATAATCACCCCAACTAGCATTGCTTTTATATTATCACCTCCATATCTCAAAACAATTATCAAGCATCAAACTTATCTTAGTATTCAACGCACCCAAAAGAAAGTTTCACAAATCTTGAACACCAAGTATATTATCTTTAAGCAAATTACCATGCTATTAACAACTCTCAAAATAATCTAAGTGAAGCATGAGAGATCAATAGTTTCTTTAAAACAAATCCACCACCGTGCTCTAAAAGATCTAAGTGAAGCACTAGAGCAAAAATTATTACGCTCAAAAGATATAAGTGAAGCACTATGAGCAAAACTATCAAGCTCAAAAGATATAAGTGAAGCACATAGAGTATTCTAGCAAATTCTAAATCATGTATGGCTCTCTCAAAAGGTGTGTACAGCAAGGATGATTGTGGCAAACTAACAAGCAAAGACGCAAATAATACAAGACGCTCCAAGCAAAACACATGACATGTAGTGAATAAAAATATAGCTCCAAGTAAATTACCGATGGAAGTAGACGAAAGAGGGGATGCCTTCCGGGGCATCCCCAAGCTTTGACTTTTTGGTGTCCTTGTATTATCTTGGTGGTACCATGGGAATCCCCAAGCTTAGGCTCTTGCCACTCTTTGTTCCATAATCCATCAAAAGAATTCACCCAAAACTTGAAAACTTCACAACACAAAACCCAATAGAAATCTCGTGAGCTCCGTTAGTGAAAGAAAACAAAATACTACTTCAAGGTACTGTAATGAACTCATTCTTTATTTGTATTGGTGTTAAACCTACTGTATTCGAACCTCCTTATGATTTATAAACTAATTTATTATCCATAGATGCATTGAAATAAGCAAACAACACATGAAAAACAGAATCTGTCAAAAACAGAACAATCTGTAGCAATCTGTAACTAACGCAAACTTCTGGAACTCTAAAAATTCTACAAAAATAGTAAGTACTGTAAAATTTGTTTATTGATCAGCATAAAAAAGAATCAATGCAAAATCACGTTCGTGTGATTTATTGAATTTTTTCTCGTGAGCGCAAAGTTTCAGTTTTTCAGCAGAATCAAATCAACTATCATCATAGCTTATCCTATAGGTTCTACTTGGCACAAACACTAATTAAAACATAAAACCACATATAAACAGAAAGTAGATGGATTATTTATTCCTAAACAGAAGCGAAAACAAAAAACAAAAAATAAAATTGGGTTGCCTCCTAACAAGCGCTATCATTTAACGCCCTTAGCTAGGCATAAAAGCGAAGATAGATCTAAGTTTTGCCATCTTTGGTAGGCAATTCCTCAATGAGGCATCTACCTCCTTTAGAATTTTCTTTCTTTCTAGTCGTTGTCAAATTTTCAGGCAAAATATCGAAAAATTCATTCATGGCAAAAGGTTCCTTAATGATAGTAAAAAGATTGGGATGAACACTTATAGATTTAAGACCCGCAGTTTCCTTACTAGATAATTCACCCTTATTCTTAGGAACATAAATGAGCTTAGTATTTTTAGTAGAAGAACTTGGAGTGTTTTGTACGGAAGAAAAAGCGGTTCCCAAGTTGGTAATGATACCCTCAAGTTTATCGATTCTTGTGGAGTCTAGATTTATTTTATCATTAACTATGGGTTCTTTTTCTTTAATAATCTTCAAAGTCATTCCTACCTTAGATCCATATTGGGTAATTTGATTGTGGATCTTTTTATCAAGATTTTCAATTGATTCAATGGTAGCAACTTTATTCTCAATAATTTCAAGTCTTTGCATGACATGCTCCAAAGTTAACATAGTTCCATTAATCAAAAGAGGTGGGGTGCTGAATAAATCTAATAAAGCATTATAGGAATCAAAACTATGGCTACCCACAAAATTCCCTCCAGTAATGGTATCAAGGATATATCTATACCAAGGATTAGCACCTACGTAAAAATTACGAAGAAGAACTAAAGTAGATTTCTTCCTGGTAGATCTATTTTGAGCATTGCAAATTCTATACCAAGCGTCTTTTAGATTTTCTCTCTCCCTTTGCTTAAAATTTAGAACTTCATTCTCGGGAGATAACAGAGAAGATAAAGAAGTAGTCATGACAACAAGCAAGCAAGTACACAAACAAACAGAAAGGCAAACGAGAAAAAGGCCAAAGAGAAAGAGAGGAGGAGATTGGGAAAGAGAGGGCGAATAAAACGGCAAGGGTGAAGTGGGGGAGAGGAAAATGAGAGGCAAATAATGTAATGCGAGAGATAGGGATTGTGACGGGTACTTGGTATGGTTGACTTTTGCGCAAACTCCCCGGTAACGGCACGAGAAATTCTTCTTGCTACCTTTTGAGCACTGCGTTGGATTTCCCCGAAGAGGAGAGGATGATGCAGTAAAGTAGTGTAAGTATTTCCCTCAGTTTTTGAGAACCAAGGTATCAATCCAGTAGGAGATCACTCACAAGTCACCGAATACCTGCACAAACAATCAACAACTTGTGCCCAACGCAATAAAGGGGTTGTCAATCCCTTCGCGGTCACTTGCAAAAGTGAGATTTGATAGAGATAGATAAACTATAAAGTAAAGTAATGGAGATTGATATGATGAGAATAGACCCGGGGGCCATAGGTTTCACTAGTGGCTTCTCTCAAGAGCATAAGTATTCTACGGTGGGTGAACAAATTACTGTTGAGCAATTGATAGAAAAGCGAATAATTATGAGATTATCTAGGTATGATCATGTATATAGGCATCACGTCCAAAACAAGTAGATCGAAATGATTATGCATCTACTACTATTACTCCACTCATCGACCGCTATCCAGCATGCATCTAGAGTATTAAGTTAAAAACAGAGTAACGCCTTAAGCAAGATGACATGATGTAGAGGGATAAATTCATGCAATATGATAAAAAACCCATCTTGTTATCCTCGATGGCAACAATACAATACGTGCCTTGCAACCCTTTCTGTCACTGGGTAAGGACACCGCAAGATTGAACCCAAAGCTAAACACTTCTCCCATTGCAAGAACTACCAATCTAGTTGGCCAAACCAAACGGATAATTCGAAGAGACTTGCAAAGATAACTCAATCATACATAAAAGAATTAAGAGAAGAATCAAATATTGTTCATAGATAAGCTGGATCATAAACCCACAATTCATCGGTCTCAACAAACACACCGCAAAAAGAAGATTACATCAAATAGATTCCACAGGAGAGGGGGAGAACATTGTATTGAGATCCAAAAAGTGAGAAGAAGCCATCTAGCTACTAGCTATGGACCCGAAGGTCTGAAGCAAACTACTCACA
This sequence comes from Triticum aestivum, assembly GCF_018294505.1. Classification (NCBI taxonomy): domain Eukaryota; kingdom Viridiplantae; phylum Streptophyta; class Magnoliopsida; order Poales; family Poaceae; genus Triticum; species Triticum aestivum. Next base: position 637,761,974 of record NC_057801.1, read on the forward strand.
CTTCATCGGAGAGGCTATGGTGTTGATGTAGAAGCCCTCCATGGTAGATGCCCTCTCCGGCGGAGCTCCGGAACAGGCCCCAAGATGGGATCTCGCGGATACAGAAAGTTGCGGCGGTGGAATTAGGTTTTTGGCTCCGTATCTGATCCGACGGAGGTACGTAGGTATATATAGGAGGAAGGAGTACGTCGATGGAGCAACAGGGGGCCCACGAGGCAGGGGGGTGCGCCAAGGGGGGGGGGCGCCCTCCACCCTCGTGACCTCCACGGCTATTCCTTGGAGCAGGGTCCAAGTCTCCTGGATCACGTTCCCGAAGGTTTTATTCTGTTTGGGCTCCGTTTGATATTCTGTTTCTTTGAAATACTGAAATAGGCAAAAAACAAAAATTCTGGGCTGGGCCTCCGGTTAATAGGTTAGTCCCAAAAATAATATGAAAGTGGAAAATAAAGCCCAATATAGTCCAAAACAGTAGATAAAGTAGCATGGAGCAATCAAAAATTATAGATACGTTGGAGACGTATCAGTTGGCCGGTTTAAACTGGGGATCAATATTGAGAGTGTGCTCAGCGAGTTCCCTCGGTACACCTGGCATGTCAGAAGGCTTCCATGCAAAAATGTCCCGGTTCTCACGGATGAACTCGATGAGCGTGCTTTCCTATTTCAGATCCAGATTAGTGCTGATACTAAACTGTTTGGATGAATCGCTAGGAATGAAATCAACAAGTTTAGTCTCATCAGTCGGTTTGAACTTCAGGGTCGGGTCATGCACAGTGGTGGGCTTCTTCAGAGGGGTCATATCTGCCGGATCAACATTGTCTTTGTAGAACTTCAACTCCTTTGTTGCACAAACCGACTCAGCATAAGCCGCATCACCCTCTTCACAGTCCAAAGTGATCTTACGACTCCCATGTACCGTGATGGTCCCCTTATGACCCGGCATTTTGAGCTGTAAATAAATATAACAGGGCCTTGCCATGAACTTCGCGTAAGCCGGCCGTCCAAACAGGGCGTGGTATGGGCTATGGATTTTCACCACTTCAAAGGTCGAAGTTTCTGATCTGGAATCATGCTCATCTCCAAACACAACCTCCAAAGCTATCTTGCCAAGTGGATATGCCGATTTACCTGGTACTACACCGTGAAAGACAATGTTCGACGGTTTAAGATTTTTATCTGTCAACCCCATGCGACGGAAGGTTTCATAATTGTCACGCCCAATATGCGACCCTATCCAAAAGGAACTCGAAGGTCCCACCAAGGATAGACCCGCATATTGAAACGCTTTTGCAAGGTGGATATCATTACATCAACATTACATAATATATGGGGATACATACATAAGGCATACAATGCCACATGAATACAACATCACAATACATAAGAGCAACATCCGACTACGGATGAATCACAAACAGAAACTCAAACGACATCCACCCTGCTAGCCCAGGCTGCCGACCTGGAACCTATCCCCTGATCGAAGAAGTAAAAGAAGAACTCAACGTAAGCAAGCATCGCTCTCACGTCATGATCATTGCATAACCTGTACCTGCAACTGTTGTTGTAGTAATTTGTGAGCCACGAGGACTCAGCAATCCCATTACCATGGGTATCAAGACTAGCAAAGGTTAAAGGGTAAGGAAGGGGTAAAGTGGTGAGGTTGCAGCAGCGGCTAAGCATGATATGTCGGCTAACATACGCAAATAAGAGCGAGAAGAGAGCAAGCGGAACGGTCATGAAGCTAGCAATGATCAAGAAGTGATCCTGAACTCCTACTTACGTCAAACATAACCCAGAAACCGTGTTCACTTCCCGGACTCCGTCGAAAAGAGACCATCACGGCTACACACGCGGTTGATGCGTTTTAATTCGGATCAGGTGTCAAGTTATCTACAACCGGACATTAACAAATTCCCATCTGCCAATAACCGCAGGCACGGCTTTCGAAAGATTATACCCTGCAGGGGTGTCCCAACTTATCCCATGACAAGCTCTCGCGATCAACGAAGGAATAGACCTTCTCCCAGGAAGACCCGATCAGACTCGGAATCCCGGTTTACAAGACATTTTGACAATGGTAAAACAAGACCAGCAAGACCGCCCGATGCGCCGACAATCCCGATAGGAGCTGCACATATCTCGTTCTCAGGGCAACACCGGATAAGCGAAGCGTACAGGAACCGACGTAACCCAAGTTGCCAAGGGATGGCCCCGCACGGTGCTCTAGTTTGGAATAACACTTAGACAAGCACTGGCCCGGGGGGCTATAATAAAGATGACCCTCGGGATGCGCGACTCCCAAGGGAAAAAGGGCTAGGTGAGGCAAATGGTAAAACCAAGGTTAGGCCTTGCTGGAGGAGTTTTATTCAAAGCGAACTGTCAAGGGGGTCCCATAAATCACCCGACTGCGTAAGGAACGCAAAATCCGAGAACATAACACCGGTATGACGGAAACTAGGGCGGCAAGAGTGGAACAAAACACCAGGCAAAAGGCCGAGTCTTCCTCCCTTTACCAAGTATATAGATGCATTAATAATATAAGAGATATTGTGATATCCCAACCAAAATCCTGTCCACCATGGAGAAATCTTCAACTTCACCTGCAACTAGCAACGCTATAAGAGGGGATGAGCAAAGCGGTAACATAGCCAAACAATGGTTTGCATAGGAAAGGTGTCAAAGGTTAGAGGTTCATGGCAATATGGGATGGCTGGATAAACAGGTGATAGGTAGCGCAGCATAGCGATAGAATGAAACAACTAGCATAGCAATGATAGTAGTGAGATCCAGGGTAGCGGTCATCTTGCCTGAAATCCCGCAAGGAAGAAGAACGAGTCCATGAAGAAGATGAACGGATGAAGCCGAACCAACCGTAGACGAACGAATCCTCACGATCGCAAAGGAACAGGAACTATCGAGAAGAAGCACACAACATAGGTAAACACACCAAACATGAACATGACATGATGCACAACAAGCATGATGCATGACAAAGCTACATGAAGTTACTCATGGCAAGAGGTGGTGCAAACAAGAGCAACACATCAAGGCAAGTTTAAATGAGGCTGGGAACAACATATAACAATTCCGGTAAGTCCTCATATGCAAATTTCGAAATTGGTCTAGGTCTGAATAATCCTTATGTTCAAGTTGTTAAACAGCAAGATAAGATGCACAAGGATGATCTACACGAGATTCTAGTCAAGTTACATATAAAGTTCATTTAGTTCGGAGTTACGGCCTAGAAGATATGAGCAATACAAGTTAAACATGGCATTGATGCAAAATGCACCCAAACATCAAGCAAACATCTCAAAACAAGGATGCAACATGATAATATGAAGCTACATGCAATTCTAAGCAAGTTTCATATAGAGCACACTCAAAACGGAGCAACGGTTCAACACACACACATGAAATAAGTTTAAAGGACAAGCTGTCCAAAACAACAACTAGGCATATTGCAAGCATCAAAACAACATGCTACAGCACCCCAACATAATAACAAAAGGCATGAACATGATGTATAGGTAAAGCATTACAAAACATGAACACTGAGCTAACTCCAGAAATCACTAGAACATGCTCAAACACACATGGTAAGATTGCAAGTAATAACAATTCCAGACTTTGCAGAAAATAACATCACGATGCAATGTTTAGAGCTATCAAACAACATGTTACAGGAACTTATCATGGCAAACAAAGACATGGCATGATTCTACTCAAAGCATAGATCAAAAGTCCCTTACTGACCATAAGCCAAAAAGGATCAGAAAATATGATGGCACCCACGTAAACATGGCAAGTTATATTACAGATTCATACATGGCAGAAACAGAATTATGAAGGCATGTAGATGAGGTTGTGCAACTCACTACAGAGCAATAAATGGCATGACAAGGCAACCAACAATTAGAAGACATATTTGTGAAGCTAAGCATGGCAAGAGCAAGCTCATAGGGTGCATGGATCACTAGGAAAACACATGACAACAACTGAACTTAATGTTAACAGGCTGGCAGCAACATTATGAAGCAACTTTGGAGCAAGATATGAACAAGCTACAACAAGCTATAAATGCAACCAGGGGCCGGTATGGATAGAGGATGACATGTAGATCAAAACATGTTTATAGAACATCTCCAGATTATGCATAGAATGATTAGTAGCAACATGTTTATATAGCATCACGAAATAACAGATTCAGCCTAGCAAAACAGCAACATCATGTACACTACTTAACAAGCTGGATTCACTCACCACAAGTCATTGCATGACAAGATAAGCATAGCATCATCAAGAAGACATGTTTGTGTAACCAACCAAGGCAAGAACAATTCCATAGCATGCAAGGATCAACTACAACAACCTTGGCCAAATTGTATAACATGTAAACAATCTGCCAGGAAACATTTTGAAGCAAAAGTAGAGCACGAAAATGACATGCTAGGCTACTCCATAATTGCCAACAAGGCAATGAATGGATAGACAATAACCACATGTTCAAAACATCCTTACTGAAGTATCTCAAAATATGCATGGATCTCTCTGTAGCATCAAGTTTACATGGCATCAAAATAACAGCAGAACATGGACTAAAATCAGTAACATCACGATGCCTAGTTTGCATGCTTGTGCTAGTCACAACATTGATCACAAAAATACATGGTACGCACCTATGTAAAGAAGACATGGCATAGTTCAAAACACATGTAGACATCAACCTCATAGGATGCACACATCAAACATGACAAAAATGACAAAAGAGCTCGTTCTGATAACAGACAACAGAAAACATCATGAAGCACTCTTACAACGATGATTCAGGCATCAAGATGAGCTCAAATGAATATGATGCAATGGAATGAAATTATGTACTCTTCGAGTCGAACAATTTGACATATTACACGCACGAAATGGAGCTACGGATGCGGAGATATAGCATGATGATACTGGAATCTGGGGACTTAGTGGATTTCGGGGGGAAACTCAACCTCAAACGGATCTCGCCGGAGAGCTCGCCGGAGACGATGGGGACGACGACAGAGGTGGAGGCAGAGGTTGGGGAGGCCGGGGAAGGACGGATCCGGGCCGGATCTCGCCGGATCCGGGCCGGATCTCGCCGGATCCGGTCGGATCTC
>NC_057801.1:637767735-637818116 GCF_018294505.1 Triticum aestivum
GAGAGAGAGAGCCGGCGGAAGGACACGCGGCGGGTCCAGATTGGCTGGGGCGCGGCGGCGCGGACATGTCCGGCGGGGTCCGGACGTGTTCGGCTGCGGGAAGAGGACGAAGCTAGGGTTTCGGGGGGATTCATCCGCGAATTTCGGGGGAGGTGGACTAATTTATAGGTAGAGGGAGCTAGGAGAGTCCAAATGAAGACCGGTTTTCGCCCACGCGATCGTGATCGAACGACCGAGAGCATGGAGGGGAGTTAGATGGGTTTTGGGCCACTTTGGAAGGGTGTTGGGCTGCAAAGAGAAAGAGGGGTTTCGGGCTACGCGGTTAACCGTTGGAGTATCAAACGAACTCCAAATGGCACGAAACTTGACAGGCGGTCTACCAGTGGTGTACCAAGGCCACTTGGCAAGCCTCAGGCCATTCCGAGAAAGTTTAACACCCACTCACAATGAGAGACAAAAGGGAAACGTCGGAGGACATAGGAGCGCCGGATTGCAAAACGGACAACGGGGAAAAGGCTTGGATGCATGAGACAAACACGTATGCAAAATGAAATGCACATGATGACATGGCAAAATGCAACACGCAAGCAAATGACATGGCAACGACGGCGAACAACTGGCAGACACCCGGCGCATCAAATCCGGGGCGTTACAACACTCCTCCACTAACAAGAGATCTCGTCCCGAGATCTTAGGACCGAGACGGAAGGGAAAAAGGGATGAGGTGAAACAAGAACTCAAGAGAAGAAGCAAAGAATCGAGAGCACTCGAGAAGAAGAGAGGAACAGCGAGAATGGCGAGAATCGAAAGCTCGCAGAGTCAGATAGACTATGAAACTGCTCCAGTTAGAATGAGATAAGAAACGAATAAGACTGAAAGGATTTAAGCAACACTCCGGCTGAAACATGGAAAGGATAGAACATGAACTTCACCAGATGGGATGGTGCTTGACGAGTTGAACAATGCAAAGCCTCCGGAAGAATTGAAAGAATGGAATGAAAAGAACTTTGAAGGAAGGATTGAATGGAGTTGTTGAGAAAATCAACAACGAAAGAATAAGCTTGATGTGGACTTATGGATAACATCTCAGAAATTATGAGGTGATAACCAGCCGCAAACGGAAATGATTGGATAGCTGAGAAGAACGAAGAAATGCAAAACTCCACTTCAAAAGAAAATGAAGAATTATTTGCGCTTCGAGACGCGAGAAGAAAAGATACTTGAACTCCTCCAACAAGAGTCTTGATGAACACTTGAAGAGTGAATTAAATCATGAAGAACCACCATGAAGAACTCTGGTGACAAAAGGATGATGAGATAGAATGGACGATGAAAGAATAAGATGAGCCTTGCGATGATTTAGATGGAGGTTCCGACGAAATGACCGTGGAAATTTGAACTTCGGAAAAGAAAAGATGGAGAACACTTGGAATTAGAATTTATTCCTCACGAACGAACTCCGAAGGAAGGAATTACTCACTTGGATGAAATAAGAATAAGATTTATTGTATGCTTATCCTTCATCAAATTAAATTGATGACAAGATGGAATTTGCATACTACTTATTCTCATTGAAAAAGGATTAAGGGGGAACATAGCACAAAACTTGAGAAAGTCTTCATGAACCACCGGTAGGATTGGAAAGAACGAATGAATTAATATGATAAACACGGAAAATAAATCTGAAGGAACCACCGTAAGAATTCGAAAATGACTGATGAAAGAGAATGAATCACCGGGAAGAATTAGAGAAGCACGAAGATACTTGAGGGAATTAAAATGCAAGAGAACAAAGAGATCATGTGCTGATTAAAGAACATTTGAACGAAGCACCGGGATAATTAGAGAACGATAGCTGGAATGATGAGGGCGAAGAATTCTTCTAGAACGAAGGCCTCCTGTGAAAAGAAATGGAAGAACAACCCTTACATACTCTGGATGGATGAAAAGAACTTCTGTCAAACGGAATAATTTGAGAGGATAATATGAAGCTAGAACCATGAATCTTCGGAAGAACGGACATGATTTGGAGGAAAACTCTTCTTCGATCTTCAAATGACGACGGGAAACACCACCAAAATAACTGAGATACTCCGGTAGAATGAAAACGAAGGGGTTTGAGCCAACAATGAAAAGAATTTGAACGAGATCTTGGAACAGCATCTGACTGATGAAATCCATTCTTACGTCACACTTGAAAAGAATTGAGAATAACTCCGGGAGAATTAGAAGAGTCAGGTAAGATCCTGGGAAAAGACCTGTGGGTTAGAGCCCACTGAAGAGAATACACCGTTGGCAAGGATTGTTGAACAAATAGATGATACACTGGAACAATTGAAATATTTGAATGAGGTGGCAACCTCGAATTAATTGGAACACAGACGAATCTCCTGATGACTTGAGCACTCCGGAAGGATAAACTGGCGAGAGACGAACGAGCAGGGAGAATACTTGATCGAAGGAAAAGAATATGATTACCTGAAAAACTTGAATTGAGTCCACTGGAAAGAAAAGAGATGAAAAATGACGAACGAGATTAGAATTCACCGGTTGAAATAATTGAGGGAAGACTAAAGAGCTCCACACAAATGAAATAGATGGTCGAGAGAGAGTCAGGCTCCGGGAAGAAAAGGGTGGGAGGGCGGGAAAACAAAGGCAACTTGGAAGGGGAAATCGACGAATATCTTGAAGAGAAAACACCGGTTGAAATCATTGAGGAAAGAAAACAAAGACTTCACACGAGTAGGATGGATACTCGATTACGAACTCCGGTTCCGAGAAGAAGAACAGGGAGGGCGGGTGGGAAAGAAAACAACTGAGGATTGGACTCAAAGATGAAGAGGCTCGAGTCGACTGACGAGAAATGCACCAGATGAAAAGATGAGAGAACCAATGATCGGAAAGCCAACTGCGTGATCCTAAAGAAAACTTTGAAGGGGAAGAGGAGTAATTCAAAACACCTACGTCAAGATTCCTCACTAGAGCGACGAAGGGGCTGAGGAGTAAAAAGAATTCCTACTCTCCGATATAACTAGACTACGAAAACAGTTTTTTTTCTAGACTCAACATCGGCCAAACTACACGATCAATCAAGGGGCTCCTAGGGTCGGTTGAGGCTCTGATACCAACTTGTCACGCCCAATATGCGACCCTATCCAAAAGGAACTCAAAGGTCCCACCAAGGATAGACCCGCATATTGAAACGCTTTTGCAAGGTGGATATCATTACATCAACATTACATAATATATGGGGATACATACATAAGGCATACAATGCCACATGAATACAACATCACAATACATAAGAGCAACATCCGACTACGGATGAATCACAAACAGAAACTCAAACGACATCCACCCTGCTAGCCCAGGCTGCCGACCTGGAACCTATCCCCTGATCGAAGAAGTAGAAGAAGAACTCAACGCAAGCAAGCATCGCTCTTGCGTCATGATCATCGCATAACCTGTACCTGCAACTGTTGTTGTAGTAATCTGTGAGCCACGAGGACTCAGCAATCCCATCACCGTGGGTATCAAGACTAGCAAAGGTTAAAGGGTAAGGAAGGGGTAAAGTGGTGAGGTTGTAGCAGCGGCTAAGCATGATATGGTGGCTAACATACGCAAATAAGAGCGAGAAGAGAGCAAGCGGAATGGTCGTGAAGCTAGCAATGATCAAGAAGTGATCCTGAACTCCTACTTACGTCAAACATAACCCAGAAACCGTGTTCACTTCCCGGACTCCGCCGAAAAGGGACCATCACGGCTACACACGCGGTTGATGCGTTTTAATTCGGATCAGGTGTCAAGTTATCTACAACCGGACATTAACAAATTCCCATCTGCCAATAACCGCAGGCACGGCTTTCGAAAGATTATACCCTGCAGGGGTGTCCCAACTTAGCCCATGACAAGCTCTCGCGATCAACGAAGGAATAGACCTTCTCCCAGGAAGATCCGATCAGACTCGGAATCCCGGTTTACAAGACATTTCGACAATGGTAAAACAAGACCAGCAAGACCGCCCGATGCGCCGACAATCCCGATAGGAGCTGCACATATCTCGTTCTCAGGGCAACACCGGATAAGCGAAGCATACAGGAACCGACGTAACCCAAGTTGCCAAGGGATGGCCCCGCACGGTGCTCTAGTTTGGACCAACACTTAGACAAGCACTGGCCTGGGGGGGCTATAATAAAGATGACCCTCAGGATGCGTGACTCCCAAGGGAAAAAGTGCTAGGTGAGGCAAATGGTAAAACCAAGGTTGGGCCTTCCTGGAGGAGTTTTATTCAAAGCGAACTGTCAAGGGGGTCCCATAAATCACCCGACCGCGTAAGGAACGCAAAATCCGGGAACATAACACCGGTATGACGAAAACTAGGGCGGCAAGAGTGGAACAAAACACCAGGCAAAAGGCCGAGTCTTCCACCCTTTACCAAGTATATAGATGCATTAATAATATAAGAGATATTGTGATATCCCAACCAAAATCCTGTCCACCATGGAGAAATCTTCAACTTCACCTGCAACTAGCAACGATATAAGAGGGGCTGAGCAAAGCGGTAACATAGCCAAACAATGGTTTGCATAGGAAAGGTGTCAAAGGTTAGAGGTTCATGGCAATATGGGATGGCTGGATAAACAGGTGATAGGTAGCGCAACATAGCGATAGAACGAAACAACTAGCATAGCAATGATAGTAGTGAGATCCAGGGTAGCGGTCATCTTGCCTGAAATCCCGCAAGGAAGAAGAACGAGTCCATGAAGAAGATGAACAGATGAAGCCGAACCAACCATAGACGAACGAATCCTCACGATCGCAACGGAACATGAACTATCGAGAAGAAGCACACAACATAGGTAAACACACCAAACATGAACATGACATGATGCACAACAAGCATGATGCATGACAAAGCTACATGAAGCTACTCATGGCAAGAGATGGTGCAAACAAGAGCAACACATCAAGACAAGTTTAAATGAGGCCGGGAACAACATATAACAATTCCGGTAAGTCCTCATATGCAAATTTCGAAATTGGTCCAGGTCTGAATAAACCTTATGTTCAAGTTGTTAAACAGCAAGTTAAGATGCACAAGGATGATCTACACGAGATTCTAGTCAAGTTACATATAAAGTTCATTTAGTTCGGAGTTACAGCCTAGAAGATATGAGCAATACAAGTTAAACATGGCATTGATGCAAAATGCACCCAAACATCAAGAAAACACCTCAAAACAAGGATTCAACATGATAATATGAAGCTACATGCAATTCTAAGCAAGTTTCATATAGAGCACACTCAAAACGGAGCAACGGTTCAACACACACACATGAAATAAGTTTAAAGGACAAGCTGTCCAAAACAGCAACTAGGCATATTGCAAGCATCAAAACAACATGCTACAGCACCCTAACATAATAAAAAAAGGCATGGGCATGATGTACAGGTAAAGCATTACAAAACATGAACACTGAGCTAACTCCAGAAATCACTAGAACATGCTCAAACACACATGGTAAGATTGCAAGTAATAACAATTCCAGACTTTGCAGAAAATAACATCACGATGCAATGTTTAGAGCTATCAAACAACATGTTACAGGAACTTATCATGGCAAACAAAGGCATGGCATGATTCTACTCAAAGCATAGATCAAAATTCCCTTACTGACCATAAGCCAAAAAGGATCAGAAAATATGATGGCACCCACGTAAACATGGCAAGTTATATTACAGATTCATACATGGCAGAAACAGAATTATGAAGGCATGTAGATGAGCTTGTGCAACTCACTACAGAGCAATAAATGGCATGACAAGGTAACCAACAGTTAGAAGACATATTTGTGAAGCTAAGCATGGCAAGAGCAAGCTCATAGGGTGCATGGATCACTAGGAAAACACATGACAACAACTGAACTTAATGTTAACAGGCTGGCAGCAACATTATGAAGCAAATTTGGAGCAAGATGTGAACAAGCTACAGCAAGCTATAAATGCAACCAGGGGCCGGTATGGATAGAGGATGACATGTAGATCAAAACATGTTTATAGAACATCTCCAGATTATGCATAGAATGATTAGTAGCAACATGTTTATTCTGGAATCCAGAGTTTGAACTACCGCCACCATGAAAACCTGGACCTGAACCGCCAGACGGACCCTGATCATACCGGAAGAGATCAGAGTTTTTGAACTCCTTCATAATGAAACAATCCTTCCAGAGATGCGTTGCTGGAGCCTCTTCTGTCCCATGCTTAGGGCAGGGCTGGTTTAACAGGCGCTCCAGATTCATGCCTCCACCGCGCTGGGGCAGTTTACCCTTACGACGCTGCGCATTGCCCTGCACATTGGTGTTAGCCAAAAAATCCGAATTATCCGCTTTACGCTTACCATTGTTCCCGTGGTTATTCTGTCCTTTTGAACCGGTATTCTTATTTCCCTTCTCCTGGTTCTCTTCGTTAGAATCGGGATCTTTGGTATTATCAGAATCAGCATATTTAACCAGAGCCGCCATAAGCGTTCCCATGTCATTGCAGTGGCGTTTGAGCCGTCCCAATTTCATCTTCAGCGACTTAAACCGGTGATTACGCTCCAATGTTACAATTGTTGTGTCAGCATTGATGCGGTCCGACGAATGCAGGACTTCTGAAACCCGGCGCACCCAATGAGTTGTTGACTCATTCTCTCCTTGAACACATGCATCTAGATCCACAATGGACATGAGTTGTTTGCACGTATCCTTGAAATTCACTATAAACCGGGCCTTCAATTGGTCCCATGATCCGATGGAGTTGGCGGGCAGGCTCTTTAACCAAGTGCGGGCTGTCCCTTCCAACATCATGGTGAAGTATTTTGCACATGCTGCTTCATCCACATCCAGTATCTCCATTGCCATCTCATAACTTTCAACCCACGCCTCGGGGGGTTGATCGGCGGTATAATTAGGCACTTTACACGGACCCTTAAAATCCTTAGGCAACCGCACATTGCGGAGAGCCGGGATGAGACACGGCACTCCCCATGAGTTGAAAGCAAGCCCGGTACCTCACTCTACTGACGCTGCTGGCTGAACTGGGGCGGGTTGATGATGACTCGCGTACTGTGCCGCTAATGTGGCCTCCCTTCGTGCTCTGCCATTATCCACCACGTCCTGAGCATTTGCACCAACGCGTGCCGGATTAGGCCCTCGAGGGGCGTCACGGTTCCGCGCACTGCTTGACACAACTGGCTCATCCATATGCCTGCTGTAGCTCCTGCTCGGGCGAGGGGTCGAGTGAATCCTGTCTCGGTTGTATGAATAAGCCTGCTGCTACACCATAGCAGTCTGAAGAAGATCCCTGGCCCGCCGCGTCTCAACCGCCGCTAGCGACTCACCCTCCATTGGAAAAGCTGCCAATCAGGATGCTGCAGCGATCATGTTGTCCAAAGGGGTGGAGAAGTGACCCGGCGGGGGTGTTTGGTAATGCAGCGGGGGTGTTGTGTACTGCGGCGGGTTATCTGTTCGTTGAGTTGGGCCCATTACTTGTGGTTGATCCGGCGCTCCGGTCCTCGGCACGACAGTACGGTTTACCACTGCCAGGTTGCTGGTTCCTGCTCCTGGTGTACTAAAGAGATTCATTGCATTGTAATCCGTCGGTAAGCGAGACCGATGTCTCCTCCTCAACACATCATTTGAAGCGTTCTGATCCAGCAAAAGTCGATAATTTTTGGCCTGAATCCTCTGTGACTGGGCATCCAAGGCGGCCCGTTCCTCAGCCATCCTGGTTTCCTCAGCCGCCAAGTCCTCTTTGGCCTGAGTTATCTGACCCCGCAGCTTTGTGACCTCCGAGTTATGCCGATCTTGAGTCTCTGAGGTAACAGCTGTGGTCAACAACATCGTCTAGGCTTCCAACAAACCAGACAGAACTTGAGCTGGTCGGCGCGCGGGCCCCCTTGCCCCGGCTGCTGATCCGGAATCCATGCCGCTGCAGTTGAGTTTTGCAACACTGGTTGTGTACCGGCCATGAAGATTGCGACCCGATTTGGCGGTTCAAGAAATTCTGGAATACTGCTGCCATCGGAATACCCTTCGAAGAAGCCATCTCGAACTTGATACAAAGATTCGGTCTCACCGGTGGATGACTCACCATCAGAATAAACGGCCGTCTCACCTTCGGACACCGGTTCAGATTCAATCCCATGGATACATCCTACGAATGCACGCTTCATGGCGAGCTGAACACGGGCAGGACTCGCACGCTGAGCCGTCTCGACGAGGTCGGTGCAAATGTCCGGCTCAGGGCCCGATTCGCCGATCTTGCCGATGAAGACATGAATTCCTCCAAAGGGGACACGGTACCCATACTCGATCGAGCCAGCGTCGGGTCCCAGCCAGCGTCGTCGATATAGAGCTTGCCGCGACGACTCTTGGTCATCCGGCCAACCGCGTATCCCTTGAGTCCTTTAAAGTTACCCTTCAAGAACTCGAAACCATTGTGCGATAGCCCCACGATGGGCGCCAACTGTCGTGGAATTAACACGTCAGATGTCCTAGCAGAGGGACTTAGTCATGGAGCCATCGCAACGAGATTAGCTAAAAGGGGTTAAACCGGACAAGGGACACGAGAGTTTTATACTAGTTCGGCCCCTTACGATGAAGATAAAAGCCTACGTCTAGTTGTGATGGAATTATTGGGGTTTCAATGACCAGGGAGCAAATACGCTTTGCCTGAGTCTCAAGTTGTTGTTTCTTGTCCCTGAACCGCCACCGGGTCGTCCCTTTATATACACAGGTTGACGCCCGACTGGTTTACAGAGTCCCGAGGCCGGCTCATACAAGTGTTCGGCTCAGTCTCCCCCTTTCCCTAACTTACAATACAAGTTATACAACTATGGCGGTTTACAACTATGGGCCCTAGTCCGCCCTTAGGCTCTGGGCCTCTAAGCTTTAATAGTAAAGCACCATCTTCTTTGTCTTCATGGGCTTCAATATAGATGAGCATGAACCGGCCCCTCCTGGGTGGTTTATACTCAGTAGTTATATCCTCAACAGTGCCGTTGTCACTCCTTATTGTCAAGATCTTTGCATCGTGTTGATGTTGAGCTTCATTTGCAAAGTCGATGATGGTTTGTTGAGTCTCACTCTTCCTCTTGAAGAAATATACCCAAGTATATCTTGAATAATCATCCACAATCACCAAGCAATACTTTCTACCCCCAAGACTATCAAAGGATGGAGGCCCAAAGATATCCATGTGAAGGAGCTCCAAGGGTCTCTTCGAGTAGATGATAGTCGTGGGAGGGTGAGCCTTCTCATGTAGCTTTCCTTCAATACAAGCACTGCAAGCACGATCTTTGGCAAAACTAACATTTGTTAGTCCACGGACATGGTCCCCCTTGAGAAGACTTTGCAAATATCTCATATTGACGTGGGCTAAACGGCGATGCCAAAGCCACCCCACATCAACTTTAGCCATTAGGCATGTCGCGGTCTTAGTGGGTCGCTCTAAAAAGTTAATCACATAAAGACCGTTCTCGACATGCCCAACAAAGGCTACTTTAAGAGTCTTGCTCTACAAGAGGGCCATGGTATCAATATCAAAGAATGTGGCAAAGCCCATGAGTGCAAGTTGACGAACGGAAAGTAGATTGTATGCAAGGGACTCAACAAGCATGACTTTCTCGATCGTGAGATCATGAGAAATGACAACCTTGCCAAGACCCAATACCTTAGAAGGCGAGGCATCACCCCACTCGACGTTGGTGGGCATAGATGGGATCTTGTGCATGTCCACCACCAAGTCCTTACTTCCGGTCATATGATTTGTGGCTCCACTATCGAGCAACCATGATCCCCCACCAGAAGCAAACACCTACAAGAGATCAATGCTTGGTTTTAGGTACCCATTTTTAATGGGTCCTTTGATGTTAGTAATAAGGGTCTTAGGAAACCAAATAGACCATTCAATGTACTCACAAGGAGAACCAAAAAATTTAGCATAAACATGCCCATCACTAGCACGACACAACACATAAGAAGGGTTAAAGTCGCCAGCTTTGTTGGAAGTGGTGGCATTGCCATTTTTGACATCACCACCCTTCACATTGTTCTTCTTCTCCTTTGGAGCACCCTCTCCCTCCTTCACAAAAGTTTGCTTGAGAGGGGGGGGGTCATTTGGTCTTGTCGTTCTTCTTCTTGTTCTTGGACTTGCGTGCGAACCCAACTCCCTCCTTGGCTACAACTTCCTTTTGATTGCTCAAAAGATCATTGAGGTTCTTCTCACCTTGTATGCACGTCACAAGGCCTTTCTCAAGTTGCTCCTTCAACTTGGCATTCTCCTCCATAAGATGCACATGCTCACAACACGGGTTAGTAGCATTTGCATTATCAATTAATACCGTATGAGGAAAGGTGGCTTTCTCCTTGGTTAGCTTCACTTGGAGTTGATCATGAGACTCCTTGAGGCTAGCATGAGCACCCTTCAAGACCTTGTGAGCCTTGTCGAGTAGATCAAACTCCTCCTTGAGTCTATCATGGTCAACCCCAAGTTTAGCCTTCTCGGAATTTAGCACACGAGATACAACAAGATAATGATCAAGATCTTTCTTTAATTTAGCATGGTCATCGTTGTGTGACTCCTCAAGAGCCAAACGATGCACATGCTCTTCCTCAAGAGCATTAGAGAGATCCAATATCTCATCGGCATAGTCACGACTATGACCTTCCATCTTAGAGATGGTTTCTTCATGAGCCTCGATCATGTCATTGGCTTCACCAAGTTGTTCCAAGAGAGCAACAAAGTGCTTCTTGGATTTGCCCTCGAGCTTACTCATAAAAGACTCAAATTCATTTACTTCCTCATTAGACCCATCACTTTCATCAATGCAATCTGTCAAGGAGGGATTAGTAATGATGGTGGTTTTGATGTTGGGGGTTACCTTGTTGGTGGCTTTAGCCATGAGGCACTTTGCGGTGATGTTCTCGTTGGGTTAGTCGAAGAGGGACACCTGTGGAGTTGTGGCAATGGCAACAGAGGCCATGGCCATGGCTTCACTATCTTCATCATCATCATCATCCTCATGGTATTCTTCTTGAGCCACCAACCCTCTAGTTGGAGTCTTCTTGGTGAAGTTGTTCTTGTTGGGGAAGGACTTGGCTTTGTATTTTCGGATGAGATTGCCACCATTGTCGTCCCTCTTCTCGTAAGGGCACTCCGCAACAAAATGGCTCACATTGCCACAATTGTAGCATGTTCTCACATGTTGCTTGCCCTTGAAGCCACTTGAGTTATTCTTGTTAAAATTGGGCCTTGTGTTGTTCTTGCTCCAAAATTGCCTTGAAGCAAGAGCCATGTGCTCATGGTAATCATACTTAGTATCTTCGGGGTTGCTGTCCTCTTATTCCTCATCATCCTCTTCTTCAACACAAACCTTGGCCTTCAAGGCAAGGTTGGGCTTCTTTGCTCTTTGAGAACGCAACACCGCATTGTCGGCGGTCTTGTCCACGATCCTCATTGCCACAAACTCATCCAACACTTCACTTGAGGACAAAGTGTGGAAGTTCGGCCTTTAACGGATACGGAGGACATGGCCTTGTGGTAGGGCATCATGGCCTTGAGGAACTTGCGCTTGATCCAATTGTCATCTGTATCCTTGCTCCCATGATCTTGGAGTGAGACCGCGAGAGTGGTTAATCTCCGGTAAAGCTCACGAGGTTCTTCATCTTCACTCATTGCAAACTCATCAGCTTCATCTTGCACCACTTAATAGTTGGAGCGTTGAATGCTTGCGCTTCCCTTGTAGAGGGAGACAACATGGTGCCATGCTTCCTTGGCCACGGTGAAGGGTTGGAGATGAGCAATATCTTCGGGTGGAATAACATCTTGGAGGATGAAGAGAGCATTCTCATTGAATTGATTATCCGTGGCTTCTCTTGGGGTGAAGTTGCTTCGGTCGTGCGGATAGAAACCTTCTTCAATGATTCTCCAAAGATTAGTGTTAACATGGTTTAAATGACGCTTAAAGTGATAGACCCAAGCATCAAAATCCTCATTCTTCACAATCTTTGGACGAGAACCCGCATGATTTAAATGCGTGGAGGGAACCGGTTCTCCATAAGTGAGAGGTGGTTCAACATGAGAATAGATGCCATTACCACTTTTACCACTAGGCAAAGGAACCTTTTCATTAGAAGCTTCCCCCTTATCGGATTTGGCATCCACCACCTTCTTAGTGGGAGCAACCACTTCCAAAGGTGCGGTGGATAATTTAAGACCATCAAGGAACTCTTTGAGCATGCCTTTGACCTCAGTCGTCATGGAGGTTTTCAATGTGTCCAAAGCCACATTGAATTCCTCACGTGAGACCGGGGATGCCCCATCGGCCGTAGACGAGGACGGAATCACACCGGGGTGCTCCTCCTCACCGTCTATGGTGTCAACCATACTCTTTGGACGGCAAAGTCCTTAATAAAGAGAGGAGGCTCTAATACCAATTGAAAGGATCGATATAGTTGACTAGAGGGGGGGGGGGTGAATAGGCAACTAACAATTTTTAGCTTTTCTTTACCAAATTAAACTTTGCATCAAAGTAGGTTGTCTAGATATGCAACTAGGTGAGCAACCTATATGATGCAACAACAATAAACACACAAGCAAGCAAAGGATAGAACACAATATATCTTGCATTAGTAAAGGTAAGAGATAACCAAGAGTGGAACCGATGGAGACAAGGATGTGTTACCAAAGTTCCTTCCCTTTGAGGGGAAGTACGTCTCCGTTGGAGCGGGTGTGGATGCACAATGCTCCCCAAGAAGCCACTAGGGCCACCGTATTCTCCTCACGCTCTCACACAATGCGAGATGTCATGATTCCACTATTGGTGCCTGATACGTCTCCGTCGTATCTACTTTTCCAAACACTTTTGCCCTTGTTTTGGACTCTGATTTGCATGATTTGAGTAGAACTAACCCAGATTGACGTTGTTTTCAGCAGAACTGCCATGTTGTTATTTTTGTGCAGAAACAAAAGTTCTCGAAATGACCTGAAAATCCACGGATATTACTTTTGGAAAATATAAAAAATACTGGCAAAAGAATCAAGGCCAGGGGGGCCACACCCTGTCCACGAGGGTGGGGGGCGCGCCCCCTCCCCCTGGGTGCGCCCCCTACCTCGTGGGCCCCTTGGATGTCCACTGACCTCAACTCCAACTCTATATATTTTCTTTCGCGAAGAAAAAAATTAGAGAGAAAGTTTCATCGCATTTTACGATACGGAGCCACCGCCAAGCCCTAATCTCTCTCGGGAGGCTGATCTGGAGTCCGTTCGGGACTTCGGACAGGGGTATTCGTCGTCGTCGTCATCATCAACCATCCTCCATCACCAATTTCATGAGGCTTGCTGGACGGTGATAGGTTGGATGAGATTTACCATGTAATCAAGTTAGTTTTGATAGAGTTTGATCCCTAGTATCCACTATGTTCTGAGATTGATGTTGCTATGACTTTGCTATGCATAATGCTTGTCACTAGGGCCCGAGTACCATGATTTCAGATCTGAACCTATTATGTTTTCATGAATATATGTGAGTTCTTGATCCTATCTTGCAAGTCTATAGTCACCTATTATGTGTTATGATCCGACAACCCCGAAGTGACAATAATCGGGATATTTATCGGTGATAACCATACTTTGAGGAGTTAATGTATTCACTATGTGTTCATGCTTTGGTTCGGTACTCTATTAAAAGGAGGCCTTAATATCCCTTAGTTTCCATTAGGACCCCGCTGCCACGGGAGGGTAGGACAAAAGATGTCATGCAAGTTCTTTTCCATAAGCACGTATGACTATATTCGGAATACATGCCTACATTACGTTGATGAACTGGAGCTAGTTCTGTGTCACCCTATGTTATAACTATTACATGAGGAATCACATCCGACATAATTATCCATCACTGATCTAATGCCTACGAGCTTTTCACATATTGTGCTTTGCTTATTTACTTTACCATTGGTACTGTTACAATTACTACAAAACTGCTATCGTTACTTTTGCTACCGTTACCTTTACTTCCATACTACTTTGCTACTAAATACCTTGCTGCAGATACGAAGTTATCCAGGTGTGGTTGAATTGACAACTCAACTGCTAATACTTGAGAATATTCTTTGGCTCCCCTTGTGTCGAATCAATAAAGTTGGGTTGAATACTCTACCCTCAAAAACTGTTGCGATCCCATATACTTGTGGGTTACCAGTGCCCTTGGAGGCGGCGACCAAACCTTTACGAACAAGGTTGGGGCAATCTCCACAACTTAATTGGAGGCTCCAATGACACCATGAAGCATCACCACAATGGACTATGGCTCCGCGGTGACCTCAACCGTCTAGGGTGCTCAAACACCCAAGAGTAACAAGATCCGCAAGGGATTAGTGAGGGGAATCAAATTTCTCTTGGTGGAAGTGTAGATCGAGGCCTTCTCAAGCAACCCCTAAAGAATCAACAAGTTTGATTGGCTAGGGAGAGAGATCGGGCGAAAATGGAGCTTAGAGCATCAATGGAGCTTGGGGATAGAAGAGGTAGTCAACTCGGAGAAGAAGACACCCCTTTTATAATGGAAGAACAAATCCAACTGTTATCCACCAACTCAGCCCGTGAAGCACGGTACTACCGCACCAAACAAGCGGTACTACCGCACGGGCCTGCGGTATTACCTCGGGGAACCGCGGTACTACCGCTGGCTCGGCAGAGGCCAGGACTAGACTTGTTGTGCAGAGACAGGGAGTGGTAGAACCGCTGGCACGGTACTACCAAGCCCCCTTGCTGTACTACCGCAAGGTAGGGATAGTCAAGCCACAGAAAACACAGACATAAAAAATTACATCCGTGAGAACTTCCGCTGAGTTTAGGACAATGCAAAAATCCGACACGGTACTACCACACGACAAGCGTGGTACTACCGTGTAGGGCGCAGATGTAAAAAATTACATCCGCCCCTACTTCCGTTCATGCCGCTATGTCTGGCCAGGGCTTGCGGTACTACCGCGTCGGGCGCGAATGTAAAAAATTACACCCACGCCTACTACCACTCAGGCAGCAGCACCTGACCTAAAACCTACGGTACTACCGCACAGGATGTCGGTACTACCGCAAGGGCATGCAGTAGTACCGCTCTGGGGAGTAGTACTACCGCCTGCCTCAGAACAACAACATTAGGAGTCCTTCATTTTGCCTAGACATGGAAATACGGAGGATCTCCAAAGAGCCAAAGGAAAGGTGGTGCAAAAAGGAACAAATGTGTAGGTGAGATTCCACCCAAATCTTTCCAACGCGGACCCTGTCTTAATTGTACGACTTTCGTACGACTCAAATCCACCGAAAAGAAACGTAGATAAACGTCGTATTCAATAGTTTTTGAGGGGCACCAAATCGTCTTGTGTTTAGACATGATATATCTGAAATGCTCTCAAAGCACATGATTAGTCTGCAAAAGCATTGTCATCAATCACCAAAACTACTAGGGGATAAATATGCCCTTACACAACCCCTCTTACGCATCGGGTTGCATTTATTTGTTCTTTGTGTGCAGGTACCGTTTACACACTGTTGCTTGGTTCTCCTACTGGATTGATACCTTGGTTTCACAACTGTGGGAAATACCTACCATAGTTGTACTGCATCATCCCTTCCTCTTCGGGGAAATACCGACGCAGTTTCAAGCGACATTAGCAAACAGTGGCATTAACTACCCTTTTTGTAACTAAATATTATGATGAATGTTAACTGGGTTTGAATGCTTTATTGAAGATGCATGTTTTACTAAATTTAGATGTTTACATCTTCAGATGCTAACTGAATAATACATGTTTGCTGCAGGTATTCTGAATTTGTTTGTTAACAGATGCTTACTGAATGGAGCAGTACTAGTGATTTGTTGTACTAGCAGCCAATGCGGTACAAGTAGTGATTTGTTCCAGCTGTGTTGAACGGATAGGTTTCCAACCTGTAACAAAAATCGGCCACCCACTGCTCCCGTCGCCCACTACACTCTCCCCACTACTCTCGTCTCCTCGGTCCTTGTGCTCCCCACCTCCATCTCATCGCCACTGCAGAAAACCCTCGCCGAGCTCCACGCCACTGCCGATGCCATGTACGGCGGCCTCGGATGGCAGAGGGACATTGAAGATTTGGCCGGCAATGACCAGGCTGCCCGGCCGGAGCTCCAGGAGATCGCGCGCTAGTTCCCAAGCCTGCAGAAGATGCGGAACCATGGGCGCGGTCTCATCAAGGTCATGATCGATGATGAGAATTTCTGTTCCATGCCCCCCTAGCCCGCACGGTGTCCCCGGTATCTGTCTCACGAAGATCCAATAGTTCGCAATGCGGGAGAGGCGGCTGGACAATCCTAGGCAGCGCGCACGCTGGTGGATGTACCGGTCCACGACCACAGCCGGATCCGACCTCTGTCGCGTCCAGGACGGAGCACGTTGACAATGTCATCCTCGCCTGCGTGTTCCCATCAACAGTGCATACTGGGACCGGTTCTAGCCCGACCCACTCCTGCCAACGACGTCTCCGACGCGGACTCCTCCTCGTACTCTAACACAGACTTTGGCTACGAGCCAAGAGCAAGTCGTCTGACAAGGAGGAGGTGGAGGTCATCGTCCTCTCTGACAACGAGCCGGACAACATGCACATGGTAGCACCGGCCGTGGACTCCAAGGAGGGTGACATGAACCTCCCAATCAATGTGGAGGCGCTGCCGGATGTTCCAGACATGCCTCACATCGTCTTCGTCAAGCAACAGGATCAGGAGAAGGTGTGGGCGCAGGAAGAAGGTGAAGGCCGAAAGAAGAAGAGGGCGACAGCGAAGAAGAGGCCTCTTGCAGGATCGGAAGTATGTCTAGAGGGGGGGTGTTGGGGGTTGGATACGACATATGCCAAAGGATGGCTTATCATGGTGGGAGCGAGTAGAACGTCGCCGGTGCCTGGAAGCGGGATGAGGCGAAGACATGCACGCCGGCGGAACTTACCCAGCCTCAGGGCTCTCCTAGGAGATAACACCCCTACTGCTGCTCTGCGGGGTCTCCACATGATCACTAAGGCAAAGTGACTACAATGGTGCTCCTGGAGCTGTTTCGGGAGGCAGGAGAGGGCAAGGCTAGCTCTCTCCTCCCTGTGCTATCTGGTCTATCTCTATCTTGGTCCGAACCCTTTGCATGGGTGCCCCCGGGGGTTTATATAGGCCTACCCCCCAGGGGTACAATAGTAATCCGGCTGGGCGCGGGTCCCAGCCGTCTGTCTCTCAGGCCGCCGTCCTCCCCGCGGGCTTCTGGGGCCTGCCGACAGGCTTGATGCTGTAGCGGCACTCCTGATGACGCAGGCTTGGTCATTGGGTCGTGGCAACAGTGCCGCCGTCTATTGGGCGATCACTGTCGCCATTCCCCATCCTATCTGGTTAATGGCTCGTGGGGCCCTGGGGAGGAATCGGCCGACTCCAGGGAGGCCGACTCCCACAGGTCCGTCTTCGGGGCGTTCAGGCCGCCTTCGGCCCACCCACTAACAGGCGGCCCCGTCGCCTTTGGGTCGTACATGCCAGCGTCGTGGGCACAGTGTGCTGTGCACTGTGGCTGAGGTCAGGGCAGGCATGACAACAGTGCCGCGCCTCGCCGGAGATCTTCCAGCGATACGGCTCACTGTAGCCATGCCGACCCTTCGTAAGCAGGGAGGGGGGGAACGGCCACGCCGTGACCGTACCCCGCATCGTACTTCGAGATGAGGGAGGAGTCATGGGCCGACTCTCCATAGTCGGCCTCTCTGGAGGTCGCCAGCTCGGAGTCGGCTTATCTCGGAGTCGCCGTTTGGGACTCGGCTTATCTTGGAGTCGCTCCTGGGACTCGGCTTGAGGGGCGCGGCCTGCCCCGATATCTTGAAAGGTCCTGGGACTCGGGTTAGCCTACCCGTGGCCCATTACTCCGACAGTAGTCTCCGAAGCTGGTGAAGGCCTACGGACGCTGCATTGTGGGGCTTCAACAGTTTCAACCTTCCAGGAGCGGACTCTGGAACTCGGCTGCCGTCTTCCCTTGGGCCGACTGTCGAGAGTCGGATGTTTTTAGCGAAGAGCCGTAGCTTGAAAGTCGCGGCGGGAAACCAGGCGGCGTGCCTGATATGCTTCCCCGCAGCCATCAGGGCGGTCCTATCGCGTGGCGCCACATGGAGAGGACAGTCTGCCTACCCACGCGCGCGACGGAACGGGCCGTCAGGTGGGGCCCGCCACTACCGTGCCTCGGCATATGAACGGATCCGTTGCGGCCGTGGACGGTTGGTTTTCCCACGTCGTTACTGCGCATAATAACTTTGTGGGGTAAATCGTGGGGCGGCGTGGGGCATCGTGCGCAGTTAATCCCACGCCCACCCCCTCGGCTTCTCAGCCCACAGGGCTATAAGTAGGCGGGGGGAGCGGAGAGGCACAACACGCGCGCCCTTCTTCCCCGCTCCCCCGCCTCATCTTGCCTTCTCTCCCTCCTGCCTCCGCCGTTGAGCAAGAGCACTCCACACCACGGCGATGAGCTCTTCCTCCACCACGGCCCCCGCCATGCGCTCCGGCATGTGGGACGGCTCGGAGGTAGAAGAGGAACACATCGAGTTCCTCCGCCGGACACGCCGTCTCCCCAGCGCGGACCTCGTGCGCGCGCGCGCCGCACCGGAGGGGGAGATCCGGCCGGCGCCGGAGGAGGGCGAGCAGGTCATCTTCCGCTCGCACCTCATGCGCGGCCTGGGGCTGCCGGCGAGTGGCTTCTTCCGCTCGTTCTTGGAGTTCCACATCCTTCAACCGCACCACCTCACTCCGAATACGGTGGTGTTGCTCTCCGCCTTCGCCACTCTATGCGAAGGTTTCCTCGGTGTTCTCCCCACCATCAAGCTGTGGGCAGAATTCTTCTCTTCTAATCTCGGCACGCACATCGCCGGTGTACCGGCTTAGTGCGGCGCCTACATCATGGTGCGGCGCTCGACGGCCGACAACCCCTTTCCTCCCATCACGCTAATCAAGTCAGTGAAGATGTGGCAGCGCTCATACTTCTACATGAAGAACCTCGCCTCCGACGGTGACTGGGTCAACCTGCCGTCTTACAACGCCGCCCCCCTAACTGGGAGGCTCCCCAGCTGGTCTCACCGAGTCAAGACGCTGACTCCCGCCGGAGCCGCCGCCGTAGCACGACTCCGAGTCTTGACGCAGTCGGAGGGTCTCATCGGGGCCGACTTGCTGGCCGCCTTCGTGGCGCGCCGAGTTCTCCCGCTCCAAGGCCGGCCTCACCTGATCTGTCAGATGAGCGGCCTCCGAGACCCAAGTCGGATGAGCACCAAGGAGATGCCCCGCAAGGAGGTGGCGAACTTGGTGAACCATATCGCGCACTGCGAGTTCGAGGAGGACTGGCAGTTCGGCAAGGAGCCATACTCGCGCAACAACCCCCCACCAGTGGTAAGTCGCGTCCCCTATTGTTTTGTCTTCTTTGCGGCTGACTCCGGCTTCTGACTCTTGTCGGTTTCTTCTGAGCTAGGATCCCTTTATGCAGCCTGCAGCCGGCGCCACGAGACAGCCCCGCGAGTTTGTCCCCGATCGTGCGGACAGCGACATCGACGACCCAGACTTGGGGGCGGCGGCGATGGAAGCCGATGCCGAAGGCGGGGGAGGAGGAGCAGTAGGCGGCTTCAGGCCCTCGGCCACCTTCGCCGACTGGCCTAACGACGACGCCGAAGGGGAAGTCGCCGCGCGCCACCAGCCGAGGGTCGGCTCGTCGGGCGCCGGCTCCTCCGCCGCCCTGGCTGGCCAAGGCGGCGCGAAGAGGCATCACGCCGGGCCGAGTGTGCCCAGCGGCAATTTGAAGAAGTTCAAGGGGGCGGCCGCCACGACCAAATGGGAGGAGGCGGCCGCGAAGGCCAACTGCTTCCTTAGGGAAGTGAGAAGGCCGCTGCTAGTCTCTGCGTAAGTTTTTACGCTTTTTTATTTTCCTTCGGTGAATCTTGTCCGAGTCTTCTTTTATACTCCTCCCATTCTTCTTCAGGGCCCCTCTTTCCCTTGAGAGAGTCGCCGTCCCCTCCGTCATGGGGTCGGCAGAGACGTCCGCTAATACTCGGCGGATCGACCCCGCCGCTGACCTCCGGGAGGCGACGGAGCGAAACGCGCGGGAGAAGCGCAACGAGGAGGAGGAGGCCGAACGTCTGGAGAAGGCGGAGGCCGACAGGGCGGCCGCCTCCGCCCAGAAGAAGCTGGAGGATGCCGAAGCCGCCCTTGCGGCGAGACGGCGTGCCGAGGAGGCCGCGCGTCGCCGATCGGCGATGCTCGTCCCCCCACTGTCGTCTGCACCGCCGCCTCCGGAGTTCATGGGGCAGACCGGAGAGGCCGGCACCGAGAAACCCGTCGTGGAGAAGGAGAGCGGCGAGGCTTCTATGTCGGACACTCTCGTGCCGCCATCGCCGCCTCCACCGCCGTCTGGGAGACCGCATGGCAAACGGCCGGTGGGTCCGTCGGAGCCGCCGGTCACGGACGAGGCCGAGGCGCGGCTGCTTCTTCAAGTCGCCTCGCCGGTGCGCCGCCGTCTTGAGAGGGCGATCTCGGCGCCGCGACCTCGGGAGACCGGCGCCACCAGCTCGGCAGCCCTAGACGCTGAGGCAACAAGCACCGCGCCCATCGGGTGGTTGCGCAGAGGCGGCACTGGGCCGCTGAATCAAGCACTTCTGGACGTTCAGGCAAAGCTGCGCGCTGAAGGCGACACCCTTCAAACTTGCACCAGGGCGCATCTGGCAGCGCGGACGGCCGTCCGAGTACGTTTCCTTCTTCTTTTTTGATTCTTGTTTTTCTCTGCGGGGGCGCGCCAGCGCACCCACTGGGTGTAGTCCCCGAGTTCCGGGCCGGCTGCTGAGCAGGCGGTTCGGAACTCCCTCTGGCGAGTTCAAAATACTAACTTTGTCTTCAATGACTTATTGCAGGAGTATCACAACCTCCGCGCCACTGCCTTCAACCGCAATGTTGAGGAGTTGAGCAAGCGGGCTGCCGACTTGTCGGAAAGCCGAAGTAAGTTCTTCTTCTTCGCGGGGGCGCGCTAGCGCACCCGCGGGCTGTAGTCCCCGAGATTCGGGCTGACTGCTGAGCAGTCGGGCCGGATCTTCCCGGCGATCTTCTTTGCTGACGACTTATTTGTCTCTTCTTTCGTTCTTCAGGAGCTAACGCCGCTCTTCAGGAGCAGCTGGGCGAGGCCAATACCGCCCGGCGTGCCAAGGAGGAGGAGTGTGGCAAGCTTGCCGTAGAGCGCGACCTGCTGGCGGCGCAGCTGGCCGAGCAGAAGGAGCTGCTCAAGAAGGCGCAGGACGAGGCCGAGAAGAAGGAGGCCGCTCTCCTGGCCGAGTTCAAGAGCGAGCGCTCCTCCTGGACTGATAGGGAGGCGATGCTGACCTCCGGCTTCCACGAGATCGAGGATATAGTTGATGTTAAGTTTCTTTCGTTTCTTCGGGCTTTCGACTATGTGTCAGGTCGACTTCTGATTTTTCGACTTGCTTCTTTTTTGTCTTGGCAGACTTCTTCCCTGGCCACTCGCAGGCAGTCCCTCTGGCTATCGAGGCTGATCGTGAGGCGCGAAGGGCAAACGGTGAGGTGATTGCCGCCAACGCTCCCTTTGACCGTCGATGAGCAGCTTCTGAGCATCGAGGCCCGTCTTCGTCCAGCCCACCGGTGGATGCGCCGGCTTCAGTGTGCCGTCGCCCTGGCGGTTGCCGCTCTGTGGCCAGACATGCTGGCTCTGTGTACCGCCAGTCGGACCGCCAACTGGCTGGAAGTCGCCGCCGGCCGTCTTGAAGCTTGGAAGGGTTCCTCGGCCCGGGCCAGAGCACGCCGGGCCTTGGAGTTCGTCAAGGCGTGGTATCCAGGGCTGGACCTGGACCATCTGGCCGCGTTCCGGTCAGAAGCCTAGGCCGAGCTGGAGGCCGTGGAGGGCGCCCTTATCGAGCGTGCGGCGGCCATCGCCGAGTACACGGACACCAGTGTCTTCGTCCCCGAGCGGGCTGAAGGCGGCGAGGAAGTGCCGCCAAAGTGGTTTGGGATGAACCCGGAGTATGGCGAGGACTCGGCGGAGGTGATTGACTCCAGCACCGAGAAGGAGGACGAGGTGGAGGACGAAGGCGAGGCGGAGGTGCCAGAAGATGGAGCAGGCGGTCAGCCTCAGCTCGACCGCGCCTCCAGAAACAAGCCGCATCGAGAGAAGGCGACTGCCGCCGGAGGCGATCAAACCGAGACCGCCCAGCCGACTGCCCCGACGCCTGACACCGCCGTCTCCTCCGATGCTCCGATCCCAGATGCCGCCTCCTAGGCTGCCTTTTTCGCCTCTGCTTGTCTGTCTTAGTAATCTTTTGAAAACTTTGTTAGATTCGAACAATTCCACCCGCGGGGTGTATCTTGAACTTCTATTCGAAGATTCGGCCAAGGCCCTATGTAAATATTTATCCAATTTCCGTCTTTCCTTGCTTATTGCTCTTTAGGCTTTTCCCTTTGCCGCCTTCCTTTAGTCGCTGCCTTGCCAGTCGGACAGCCGCTCCGCGGACTGTCGCTGGGTCAAGTGCTTGGCTACTTCGGGAAGGCAAGTACTTGGCCGTTTAGAGTTTCTTTAGCAAGTCGGATAGAAAGCGACATGCCGACTACCCAAGAGTCGGCCGTCCTTGATAGAGGCTAATAAAGATGGCGAGCCAACTACTCATGAGTCGGCTTTCTGCTTCAGAAATGCTAGAGGCCGTCTTATGCTATGTTCGTGCTTTAGGTCCTTAGCCATTTTTCGTGTGGGCGCCCGTTCTTCCTCACTCCTGCCCGCCTCATAGTCGCTCTGCGAGCTGCGGCTTTGCCAGGAGGCGGATTGGGCACCGCGCACTACTTGTCTGACTGCAGGAAGCTCCTCATAGCGCAAGGCGGCGAGTCCCCAGGCCGACTAGTCTGGCCCGGTGCCAAGCGGCTTGTAATGAAAGTAATGTACTCGAAGGCATAATTCTTATCATACAGATAACAAAAAGGGTAGTCCCCGAGCTCGTCTCGGGGAGCCCAAAGTCTTAATACTTTAATACAAAGGGGTAGTGTGATACATACTGCATCAACTGTAAAATCTTCGAAGAAGATTTGCATTCCACGGGCGCTCTGTCTCTTTGCCGGAGTCATCCCTCTTGCACGCTCGGGGCTTCTGAGCGTCGATCAGATAGTAGGCGTCGTTCCCTAGCACCTTGCTGATGATAAAGGGGCCTTCCCAAGGTGCCGACAGCTTGTGCTGGCCGGCTGTTCGCTGGATCAGCCGGAGCACAAGGTCGCCTTCTTGGAAAGATCTTGGCCTGACCTTCATGTTGTAGTATCGACGCAGACTCTGCTGGTAGATGCTGGATCGCCTGAGTGCCAACAGCCGGCCCTCTTCTAGCAGATCGATGCTGTCTTGACGTGCTTCTTCTGCTTCTTCCTCGGTGTACATGGTGACTCGTGGGGAGTCGAACTCTATGTCCGTTGGGATGACGACTTCGGCACCATAGACGAGGAAGAAGGGTGTGAAGCCGGTTGACTTGTTTGGAGTCGTGCGCAGAATCCAGAGGACGGCTGGCAGCTCCTCAAGCCAATAGCCGGCAGATCGCTCCAGCGGTACGATGAGTCGAGGCTTGATGCCGGATAAGATGAGGCCGTTCGCTCGCTCCACCTGGCTGTTTGACTGCGGATGGGCAACGGACGCTAAGTCCAGTCGGATGCCCTGTGTCGTGCAGAAACGGGCCAAGGCGCCTTTGGCAAAATTCGTGCCATTGTTGGTGATGATGCTGTGTGGGATGCCGTACCGAGTTGTGATGTCAGCGATGAAGGTCACTGCAGTCGGACCATTCAACTTCTTGATGGGTTTCACCCCCACCCACTTGGTGAACTTGTCCACTGCGACAAGTAGGTGATTCAAGCCACCTCGTGCCGTCTTGAATGGTCCCACCATGTCCAGGCCCCAGACTGCAAAGGGCCAGGCAATGGGGATAGTCTTGAGTGCGGAAGCTGGCTGAAGTGGCTTGGAACGGAAAATGTGATACCCATTGCACTTTTGGACTAACTCTTTGGCCTCTTCCAGGGCGGTTGGCCAGAAGAAACCGTGCCGAAAGGCTTTGGCGACGAGTGCCCTGGAGGCCGCATGGTGACCGCACTCGCCTTCATGGATGTCTCTGAGGATTGCTTGGCCTTGTTCTGCCTCGACGCAGCGTTGGAAGACGCCGGTAACGCTGCGCCTGACCAGCTCTCTGTTGACTATGGTGTAGGCTGCTGCTCGGTGTTGCACTTGTCGAGCCAAGATTTCATCAGTTGGCAGCTCTCTGTTTACTAAGAACCTGAGGATGGGCTGGGCCCATGAAGGTGCTGCTATTTCTTCAACTACCACTAGTGCGACTTGGACAAGGGCGGCCGGGCTGGGAGGCGGCGGGTTGGAGTCCGCAGCCGCTTGCTGATTTGACAAAGTCCCGGGGCCGACTGGAGCAGTCCCTGGGCCGAGCTCTGGAGTCTTCGATCTTGCCACTGCAGTCTCTGGGCCGGGTTCTGAAGTCCCCGGGCCGGCTTCGACTGTGTGTTTCTTGGAGTCGGATCCGTCTTCCTCAGGCGGAGCCGGCACAAAGATTGAATCTGATTCTGGTGACGGCTTGATAGAAGGCTTGAGGAGGCACCGGAGGGCAACACCAGATGGTATTGCCTGGCGGGTGGAGCCGATTCGTGCCAAGATGTCTGCTTGGTCGTTGTCGTTCCTTGGCACGTGGAGGAACTCGCACCCCTCGAAGTATCCTTTGAGTTGCTGGACGAGGAAACGGTAGCTCGCCATATTTGCGTCCTTGGCATCCCAATCGCCGGATGATTGCTGGACCACCAAGTCAGAGTCGCCATAACACAGGATCCGGCGAATGCCGAGTTCTTTGGCAAGCCGGAGCCCGTGGATGAGCGCCTCGTACTCGGCCACGTTGTTGGAGGCGGCGAAGTGGATCTGCAGCGCATATCTAAGCTTGTCGCCCTTGGGTGAAGTGAGGACGACGCCGGCTCCCAAGCCAGTGCGCATCTTGGAGCCATCGAAGTGCATCCGCCAATGGGTGGAGTCGGGCGCTGGCGGCAGATATTGGGTCTCGGCCCAGTCGACGAGGAAGTCGGCCAGTGCTTCGACTTGATAGCGGTGCGGGGCTCGTAGTAGATGGTGTAGGGGGCCAGGTCAATGGCCCATTTGGCCACTCGACCAGAAGCATCTCGGCTTCCGATGATCTCGGCCAGTGGAGCTGTGCAGACCACAATGATTGGATGCTCCTGGAAGTAAGGCTTCAATTTCTTGGCGGCAAAATGCACGCCGTAGCACATCTTCTGGTAATGGGGGTAGTTCTGCTTGGAGGCCGACAGTACCTCGCTCAAGTAATATACCGGTCTCTGGACAGGTAGTGCCTTGCCTTCCTCCTTGCGCTCGACTACAATGACTGTGCTGACTACTCGGCTGGTGGCGGCAATGTATAGGAGCATGGGCTCTTTGGGAGTCGGAGCCACCAGCACATGGGGAGTAGTCAACATCTTATTTAGTTGGAGAAAAGCCTCGTCCGCCTTGGGAGTCCACTCAAAGAAGGTCGTCTTCTTCACGAGCTGATACAAGGGGAGAGCCTTCTCGCCCAACCGACTGATGAATCGGCTGATGGATGCCAAACAGCCAGTGAACTTCTGCACATCTAACAGTCGTCTAGGTGCTTCCATCCTCTCGATGGCCTTGATCTTCTGTCACACCCTAGCTAGTCATGCATTAGAGTGTTGCATCATGTTTACTCATTCATCAGAAACTTGAAATGGGGATGACAGAACCCCCAGTCCCCTCTGAAACCAACTAGGGTTTACTAAAATAATTTTCAATGAACCTGAAATGCCCTTCTAAAATGCCCATCATTTTTGTCTTGGTTCAGAACCTCTGCAAAAGTGGTGCACATTTTCCTAGGCCATCCTAGGGTTTTTGAATTAAATCATAACTATTTGAATTTGGGCATTTAAAATAATATAAAATATTTAAATGCTCAAATATCTCCAAACTAAAATGTTTCATGTTGGAAATAATCCAACTATGAGCCAGGAGTAGTTTGGTGATTTTTGGAATTGCCTAGGTATTTTATTTAATTCAACAAAGTTGCAGATATATTAAATAAAAACAGAAAACAGAAAAGAAAGGGGGAAAAACCTACCTGGGATCCTCCACTTTGCGGCCCAGCCAGCTGGCTGGCCCAGCCAGCCCAGCCCACCTCCCTCCTCTGTCGTCTTCGTCCAGACAGGGGGAGGGGAGTGTGGCCGGCGCGCGCGCGCGCCACCGCGCCACGCCACCTGCTCGCCTGCTTGCCTGGCCTCCCCTCCTCGCTCGACGCCCTGGACGACGCCACGCCTCTCCCCCTGCTCTCTCTCACTCTCCCTGGCTCTCTCCTTCCTCTCTCTCGCTCTCTCCCTCGCTCGGCCGAACACACCGTCGCCGCCGTTCGCCTTAGCCACTGCCTCCGACCACCCCTCGCTCCCCGATTAGCTCAGGAGCTCCGCCTCGACTCCCTCTTCCTCCCCACCGCTCCACGAGTCCCCGGAAGCCCTGCATCGCCGCCACGTCGCCGTTCCCCTCTTCGGGCTCCGATCACCGTCGCCGACGAATTCGCCGTCTCCAGCGCGTCCCCGAGCCCGTTTCGACGCCCACTGCAACCGCGGTGAGCTACGCCACCGTTTCCCCCTTCTTCCCTGCTCTCTCCCGACCCCTAGGCCCTAGCCCCACCGCGGCCGAAAGCTTCACGCCGCCGGCGATGTCGCCGTCGTGGCCACGGTCGCCGTAGCGCCCAACCGAGCTCACCATCGTGCTCCCCATCTCACTAGGAGCACGTAGCACGCACCAACGCTACCCCAAACCCCCTGCAACACCCTTTCCGTGCACGACCGAACCCCGGCGGCCGCAACCGAGCTCGCCGCCGTCGACTCCGGCCACCCCGACCCCAACGGACTCCGCCAAGAGCCGCGGGTCGTCCTCAGCTTCACTCCGGTGGCCTCCGCGGTCCATTTGGTGGCCAAAACGACCAAAACCACTATCGCCGCCGCACTGATGGTCGCCGCCGGCCAGAACTCCGGCGAGCTGACGTGGCCTAGTTAATTAGCCACTAACCCACCACCTACTGACGCTGACAAGTGGGCCCCAGGGCTTAGTCAAAGCTAACCAGCCCGGGTCAACACGGGATTAGCCCCTGTGTCACTGATGTGTGGACCCCACACGTCAGGTTTGACCCGAGCCAGCCCTGTTGACCTGCTGATGTCACTGTGACGTCAGGCTGACGCAGTAAATGATATTTCTGGATTTAAATTAAATCAGGAAATTCCAGAATATTAATTAAACTTCAAAAATTCATAACTTTTATTCTGTAACTCCAAATTGGACAAATTATATATGAAAAATGATCAGAAAAATCCAATCTATCCATCTGTACTATTTTCATGCATAATCAAACAAGTTAAATTGATGTTTTAATCAGAACAAGGAAAAGCACTTTAAAAGGCCATATTTGAATTTGGAATTTGAATCTTTGATTCAAATTTGCTCAAACACTTCTGGCTTTAGTTGCATTAGCCCAACACACTCATATTGCCATGTTTCATGCATGCATCATATTGTTGCACATTGTTTGGTGATGCCTGTGTATCGTTATCCTTTGCGACAGGATCTGTCCCCGAAGAGTATCGTGACTACTCTAACGAAGAACCGTATCCGTGCAACGAACCATCAGGCAAGCAACCAACCATTTGATCATATCGATACAATCCCATGTTCTCGCTCCTGCTCTCTTTTACTGCATTAAGACAACGCGATTCAAACTGCTGTGTGCTACGGTAGTTGAACCCATTTCCTCTGCATGACCTGTCATTGCCACAGTAACTAGATGAAACCCACTAGCATGTGTAGGAGTTGATTGAGCCATATGTATGTGTTGTTCCTACCTTGCTATGCCTGCTATGCTTAGAGTCGTGTCAGGTCTGGTTCATCTGGGTGATGGGCTAGAGTGAAATGTTAATGTCGGTAATGAGAGTGGTGTGGTGAACACGAATTGGTAAAGGTATCGATGAGAGGCCATGTAGGAGTACATGGTGGGTTGTTTCATTGAAGCCGACCTTAAGCACTGAGATCTGTATGTGTGATTTAAGAATCAGCTACTACCATACATTGGGCCCTGAAATATGACCCCGCTCGACTTCTTATCCACCTTAGCTCTCTGTCCAGGAGTTGCAAGTAGTTTCTGGTGTTTGTAGCCTACTGGAGGCCGTGGACAGCGCTGACCGTAGGGGTGGGCTGTGATGCGGTAGGTACGTGGCCGGGTGTACCGAATACCCGTTAGGTATCTCGGGAACCCTGTTCACATCGTTCGGGGCCGTATGGGAAACCTCGGCCGGACTCCCTGCGGATGGAACCTGAATAGGCGATAAACCTGGACTAGAGGCTTAAGTGTTTAGGTAGGTCGTGGTCTACACCCACGTCGGCTTTCGCTTGAAGTCTGTCGAGCACATGTCGTGTGCAGACGCTAAGTGGTGGAAACATGTATGAAGAAGTACACCCTTGCAGGGTTAACATGATCTATTCGAATAGCCGCGTCCGCGGTAAAGGACTACTTGGTTGCCTATACAGTTCATAGACAAGTAAATGGAAACTATTAAAAGCCTCAAGATAAGTGTGAGTGCCGAGGATGGCTCTTCCGTAGGAAGACGGAGGTGGATCCTCGGTAGTGTATTGAAGTGGTGAATAGTGGACTCGTGTGCGCAAAACTATTTCAAGTTGGAGTATCGTAGGATAGCCTAGCCAAGGGTCAAAGCTGGCTTGCTGCAATAACTCCACCAACCCTTCTTGATACTATGCATGTATGTAGGTTCTGATGTAAGTCTTGCTGAGTACCTTTGTACTCATGTTGCTATAATCTACATTTTTACAGAAGACGCTGCAACCCCTTCTGATGGGTTCTATGTAGACGTTGACATCAACGAGTAGGCTAAAGACCCAGGTGGTGACCCTGAGCTTGTGATGGACCACGTAGTATAGTTAGGCTTCCAAGCCTCTTTTATTTTACTAGTTGTCTGTACCCAGACAAAGTACTTCCGCTGTTGGCTTGTATGACTGTATGACTTGTATGTTGGGTCGTGAGACCCGTACCTTTGTGTGTATGACATGTATGGCTCCCTGAGCCTTAAATAAAGTACTTGTGTCGTAGAGTCATGTTGTGATGCTTTGTTGTATTTGCACATATCGAGCATATTGTGTGTATGATTGAAATGCTTGGTATGTGTGGGATCTGACTATCTAGTTGTTTATCTTTAGTAGCCTCTCTTACCGGGAAATGTCTCCTAGTGTTACCGCTGAGCCATGGTAGCTTGCTACTGCTCTGGAACACTTAGGCTGGCCGGCATGTGTCCTTCTTCGTTCCTGTGTCTGTCCCTTCGGGGAAATGTCACGCATTGAGTACCGGAGTCCTGTAGCCCGCTACAGCCCGGTTTACCGGAGTCCTGCTAGCCCAGTGCTACAGCCCGGACCCAATTGCTGATGACCGACACGTTCGGAGCTGGGTCATGGATGCCTGTCCCTGTAAGTCTGTGCCGCTTTGGGTTTACGACTAGTCATGTCAGCCCGGGCTCTTTATCATATGGATGCTAGCGACACTATCATATACGTGAGCCAAAAGGCGCAAACGGTCCCGGGCAAAGGTAAGGCGACTCCCGTGGGGATACCGTGCGTGAGGCCGCAAAGTGATATGAGGTGTTACCAGCTAGATCGATGTGACATCGAGTCGGGGTCCTGACAGCGTTGGCATCAGAGCCGGACTGCCTGTAGGTTCTCCAAGCCAAACTGGTCGATGTTGAGTCTAGAAATTCTTTAGTTATATGTAGGGGAATTGTTTGTGGGATGGAACGTAAGGCTCTTTTTACTCCTTATACCTTGTGACTTTCTGATCTGAGTCAGTCCATTCTTCCACCGGGGGTTAAGGAATTAGGATCTGTTCTCTCTATCAGGTTCACGTGTTACTAATCAGTAGTACCTTATAAGTTTGATGGTTATCAGCCTAGCTCAGTTCTACTACCACATTATGTTGTCAGAATGGTTCCAGAACTTTGATGTGATGATGTTGAGTGTGTACGAAATCCTTTGTCAAATGTCTCAATATCCTTTTTGAGCATTTACAGCTGTTATGCTGCCGAAATTTTGCTAGAAATTCTAATGCCTTTGCATTATAATTGTGCTTTCAGATGGCCACTCGCGACCTCAATCAAGTGGTTCGCCTGACTCGATGCCTAGATGTACCCGGCCATACTGCTAAGTTGGTCAGGGTAATGACTGAGGCCGGATACCGCTGGTATCCCGAGTACACGGTCGAAGAGCAATTCCGAGATTTTAATCAAAGCCAGTATCTCTGCACTGTCAGGATATTTCCATCTTATCCTGGATCCACTGAGCCTCTTCACTGCTCCTATGGACTCGGGGTTACTATTGAGATGGCTGTGCAGGATGCCGCCTACTCCATGATGACCATTATGCGAGTCAGATCTGGTTTATTTCGGGACTCTGATTTCCGGTATATGCCAGGATCACTTCTGGGAGCACAAGGGTATCTCCAGGCTATCTATGCTGACTCCACTCAGGAGGATTCACGGACTCGCACCACTGCTGAGATGCTCGAGGATAAGGACCGTGAAAATCGGGGCTTAAGGCTAGAGCTCTTCAATACCCGTGCTGACCACTGGGCCACTTTGACTCGGTTCGCACCGGCGGTGCAAGCTGGATATTCAGATATGCGCGATCTCTATCCTGTGAGATCTGCTCTGCCAGACGTGATGGTTTGGCGTGATGTAGGAGGCATCACCCCACCTCGCGGTCCCCGCAGGCCACCGTTTGTTGGTCCACGACCTCATCCTAGCCCCTATGGTCCACAAGCTCCGCGAGATCGTCTGTTTTCGGATGAACATGTTGAGCTTCCAGGCTATGGAGGTGACTTCTACGAGGACTACTACGGATCGGTCTAAGTTAGTGGTAGCATCACTAGTTCGCACTAGCTGTGTCGTCTATCGTCCCGCGTGACTCGTGGGTTATGACCTAGTTTGTACTCCTTCCGGAGGTGTAGAAAAATAATGTATAGGAGCTTGGAATGCCTCCGATGAGATGTAATCCTTTTCTCACCATAATAGTACTTTGTTTGGTCTTGTACTAAACTTTGTATGGTGTGTATGACGATGGAATAAAGAAGCAGTTCTGTATCTACCATGTCATACGGATGATCATCTTGCATTCCGAGTTATTTCCTACATTATGTATCCTATGTCGGAATTTCATCATTCTGACTAAATCATTGTCTTGTTTACCTAGGATGGTCAACACGCGCGCCAACCCTGCTTCTCAAGAGCAGGCCGAAGGCAGTGAAGCCAGGAATGAAAATCTGCCTCATCCTCCTTCACTAGCCGAGGTGATGATGGAAGCTGAGAGAAACAAGCGGGAAACAAACCGGTTGTTGGAGCGTATTGAACAGAATACAGCACACCATCAGAGGGCTAACG
Source organism: Triticum aestivum (assembly GCF_018294505.1). Classification (NCBI taxonomy): domain Eukaryota; kingdom Viridiplantae; phylum Streptophyta; class Magnoliopsida; order Poales; family Poaceae; genus Triticum; species Triticum aestivum. Next base: position 637,799,324 of record NC_057801.1, read on the forward strand.
TGGTGTCACTCAGTGATTTTATCAAATTGCATCCACCCACGTTCCACCACTCCGTCGAGCCTCTCGACGCTGATGACTGGCTTCGCAGTATCTCTCACAAGCTGCGTTCCGCGCTGGTAGCTGAGGCTGACAAGGTCACCTTTGCTGCATATCATCTTGAAGGCCCCGCCAGTCTATGGTGGGAGAATTATGGAGCCATGCGCCCAGCGGGCCATGTCACAACTTGGGCTGAGTTCAGCGAGGCTTTCCGTGAACATCACATTCCGGAGGGTCTCATGGACCGTAAACGTGAAGAATTTTGTAGTTTCACCCAAGGCCGACTTTCTGTGGATGCCTATAGCAGAGAGTTTGGTAATCTCGCACGATATGCAACTGAGGAAGTGTCTACTGACGCCAAGAAGCAAGCAAGGTTCCGTAAGGGCCTTAGTCCTGAGCTTCGCCGTGACCTCCGTCTGCATGAGTGCACATCTTTTTCAAAACTTGTCAACAAAGCCATCAGTGCTGAAACTGGTCAGACTGACTATGACGCAACACGCAAGCATGGACGTGACACGGGTTCCTCATCCGGTGCTGGTCCTCAGAAGCGCCGCGTGTGGGTACCCAACACCACCCTGCCACCCAGGTTCACACCGAGGCCATCTTTCCAGGCGCCTCGCCCCGCTCAACAGTCTGCTCCAGCCAAGCCCTATGGGGGTCCATCCAATAATGCTCCTCCACGTACCAGTTCCGTGACTTGTTTCAAGTGTGGGGAATCTGGTCACTATATGCGTGAGTGTCCCCAGACCAACCCCAATCAATCTGCTAAAGCTGTTGGCCGTGGCAAGCCGACAGGGAAGGTGTTCCATGCCAAACCGGTCACCGCTTCACGTGGCCATGTCAATTGTGTCTCTGCCGAAGAAGCTCAAGAGGATCCCAACGTCGTTCTCGGTACGCTTCTTGTTAATTGCCACCCGGCATCTGTTCTTTTCGATACAGGAGCCTCTCATTCCTTTATATCTGAAAATTATGCTCGTTTGCATAACGTTGCATTCTGTGACTTGCCATCCACTATGGAAATCTCTACCCCTGGGTCTAGATGGCAGACCTCTAGAGTAAGTTATGGAAATGAGATCCAAGTCGACAGACTTGTTTTCCTTGCATCTCTGATAGCCCTTAAATCTTCGGATATTAATATCATTTTGGGTATGGACTGGATGTCAGCTCATCAAGCCAAAATTGATTGCTTCTCTAGGACTGTTCAACTCACCCATCCTTCGGGGAAGATAGTCAATGTCTTGACCCGAATAGCCAAGCGACAGTTATATTCTCTTAACGCCAGCCCTTTGCCAGATCTTGAGGACGTTCCGGTAGTCCGTGACTTCCCGGATGTCTTTCCAGAGGAATTGCCAGGTGTTCCACCTGACAGGGATGTTGAGTTCGTAATAGACCTCATTCCAGGAACCATTCCGATTGCTAGAAGACCTTATAAGATGGCACCTCTAGAACTAGCCGAGCTTAAGAAACAACTCGATGAATCCTTGAAAAAGGGTTTCATCCGCCCTAGTTCATCTCCGTGGGCTTGCCCCGTCCTATTCGTTAAGAAAAAGGATGGTACGGACCGGATGGTTGTAGATTACCGACCTGTCAATTTGGTCACAATCAAGAACAAATACCCGCTTCCCAGGATCAACGATCTATATGATCAGCTCGCTGGATCCTCAGTCTTCTCCAAGATGGATTTGAGGTTGGGCTACCATCAAATCAAAATCAGAAACGGGGACATTCCTAAAACGGCCTTTGTTACTCGTTATGGCCAATACGAGTACACCGTCATGTCCTTCGGTTTAACCAACGCTCCAGCCACCTTTTCTCGGTTAATGAACTCAATCTTCATGGAGTATTTGGACAAATTCGTCGTAGTTTATCTCGATGATATACTCATCTACTCCAAGAACGAGGAAGAACATGCCGAACATCTAAGGCTAGTGTTGAAGAAACTTCGAGAGCATCGCCTTTATGCCAAATTCTCTAAATGTGAATTCTGGTTGTCGGAAGTGACCTATCTGGGTCATGTAATATCTGGTAAAGGTATTGCTGTTAACCCTGAGCGAGTTCAAGCCGTCCTTGATTGGACTTCACCCGAATCGGTCAAGCAAGTTCGGAGTTTTCTAGGCTTAGCGAGCTATTGCCGTCGCTTTGTCGAGAACTTCTCCAAAGTTGCCAAACCTCTAACCGAACTCCTCAAGAAAGATAAGAAGTTCGAATGGACTCCACAATGTGAGCACAGCTTTCAGGAACTGAAAAGACGCCTGACCTCTGCTCCCGTACTGGTACCGCCAGACTTCTCCAAGGACTTCGTTATCTACTGCGACGCCTCGCGACAAGGACTAGGTTGCATTCTCATGCAAGATCGACATGTAATTGCTTACGCTTCACGGCAATTGCACCCACATGAGGAGAATTATCCTACTCATGATCTAGAACTTGCAGCCGTAGTCTATGCACTTAAGACCTGGCGACATTACCTCCTCGGTAATCGTTGCGAAATATTCACTGATCACCAAAGTCTGAAGTATATTTTCACCCAACCGGATTTGAATCTCAGGCAAAGACGTTGGGTTGAATTGATCACTGACTTCGACTTAGGAATAACCTATACCCCAGGGAAAGCCAACGTCATGGCTGATGCGCTAAGTCGTAAATCTTATTGTAACAACCTGATGTTACAACAAAGTCAACCGCTTCTCCATGAGGAATTTCGGAAGCTTAACCTTCACATTGTACCTCAAGGTTTTTTTTCCACCTTGGTAGCAAAACCTACTCTTACGGATCAAATCATCGCTGCCCAAAAGCGAGATAAGGGGATATCTAAAATCAAAGAGAACATTGCTAGCGGAGGTGCTAGTTGTTTCTCCACAAATGATCATGGTGTTGTGTACTTTGAGGACCGTCTAGTGGTTCCCAAGAACCAGCATCTACGGCAGTTGATCCTTAAGGAGGCTCATGAATCTCCTCTCACCATTCATCCCGGCAGTACCAAGATGTATCAGGACCTACGCCAGAGGTTCTGGTGGACTAGGATGAAGAGAGAAATCGCTCAGTATATTGCTAATTGCGACGTCTGTCGTCGTGTAAAAGCAGAGCATCAATGGCCTGCTGGCACCCTTCAACCCTTAGCTATTCCTGAATGGAAATGGGATAAAATTGGTATGGATTTCATTACCGGTTTTCCCAGGACCAAAAGAGGGAATAATGCTATTTTCGTCGTGGTCGATCGTCTTTCCAAAGTAGCTCATTTCTTACCTGTTCGTGAGAGTATAACCGCTAGTCAGCTGGCAGACTTATACATCTCCCGAATAGTGTCTCTCCATGGTGTTCCTTTGGAAATCAATTCGGATCGAGGAAGTCTTTTCACCTCGCGATTTTGGGAAAGTTTCCAAAATGCTATGGGAACCCGTCTCTCCTTTAGCACCGCTTTCCACCCTCAGTCGAGTGGTCAAGTGGAACGCGTCAACCAAATTCTAGAAGACATGCTTCGAGCCTCTGTTATCTCGTTCGGAATGGACTGGGAGAAGTGCCTTCCATTTGCCGAATTCGCTTACAACAACAGCTATCAATCTAGCTTGGGTAAAGCCCCTTTTGAAGTTCTCTATGGATGACGATGTCGAACACCCCTTAACTGGTCAGAAACCGGGGAAAGACAATTCTTTGGCCCGGATATGATTCAGGAAGCAGAAGAACAAGTTCGTATCGTTCGTGAAAAGTTGAAAACAGCCCAATCCCGTCAAAAGAGTCAATATGACCGAAAACATAAGGCTATGACTTTCGAGGTTGACGAGAAGGCTTATCTTCGGGTCACCCCTCTGAAGGGAACCCATCGTTTCGGTATCAAAGGCAAATTGGCTCCTCGTTACATTGGACCTTTTCGCATTCTTGCCAAACGAGGAGAAGTTGCCTACCAATTGGAACTACCTCCGCACCTCTCCAGAGTTCACGATGTCTTCCACGTTTCTCAACTCAGACGTTGCTTCTCGGATCCTATCCGTGAAGTGGACCACGAAACGCTTGATCTCCAAGATAATCTTACATATCGAGAGTACCCCATCCGTATCCTCGATCAAGCCGAACGTACCACGCGACGTCATAATATCAAGTTTCTCAAGGTTCAATGGTCGCATCACTCTGAAGATGAAGCAACTTGGGAAAGGGAGGATCGTCTTCGACTCGAGTATCCCACCTTCTTCCCGGAGGAACCCAAATCTCGGGACGAGATTCTTTTGAGTGGGGGTGAGTTGTCACACCCTAGCTAGTCATGCATTAGAGTGTTGCATCATGTTTACTCATTCATCAGAAACTTGAAATGGGGATGACAGAACCCCCAGTCCCCTCTGAAACCAACTAGGGTTTACTAAAATAATTTTCAATGAACCTGAAATGCCCTTCTAAAATGCCCATCATTTTTGTCTTGGTTCAGAACCTCTGCAAAAGTGGTGCACATTTTCCTAGGCCATCCTAGGGTTTTTGAATTAAATCATAACTATTTGAATTTGGGCATTTAAAATAATATAAAATATTTAAATGCTCAAATATCTCCAAACTAAAATGTTTCATGTTGGAAATAATCCAACTATGAGCCAGGAGTAGTTTGGTGATTTTTGGAATTGCCTAGGTATTTTATTTAATTCAACAAAGTTGCAGATATATTAAATAAAAACAGAAAACAGAAAAGAAAGGGGGAAAAACCTACCTGGGCTCCTCCACTGTGCGGCCCAGCCAGCTGGCTGGCCCAGCCAGCCCAGCCCACCTCCCTCCTCTGTCGTCTTCGTCCAGACAGAGGGAGGGGAGTGTGGCCGGCGCGCGCGCGCGCCACCGTGCCACGCCACCTGCTCGCCTGCTTGCCTGGCCTCCCCTCCTCGCTCGACGCCCTGGACGACGCCACGCCTCTCCCCCTGCTCTCTCTCACTCTCCCTGGCTCTCTCCTTCCTCTCTCTCGCTCTCTCCCTCGCTCGGCCGAACACACCGTCACCGCCGTTCGCCTTAGCCACTGCCTCCGACCACCCCTCGCTCCCTGATTAGCTCAGGAGCTCCGCCTCGACTCCCTCTTCCTCCCCACCGCTCCACGAGTCCCCGGAAGCCCTGCATCGCCGCCACGTCGCCGTTCCCCTCTTCGGGCTCCGATCACCGTCGCCGACGAATTCGCCGTCTCCAGCGCGTCCCCGAGCCCGTTTCGACGCCCACTGCAACCGCGGTGAGCTACGCCACCGTTTCCCCCTTCTTCCCTGCTCTCTCCCGACCCCTAGGCCCTAGCCCCACCGCGGCCGAAAGCTTCACGCCGCCGGCGATGTCGCCGTCGTGGCCACGGTCGCCGTAGCGCCCAACCGAGCTCACCATCGTGCTCCCCATCTCACTAGGAGCACGTAGCACGCACCAACGCTACCCCAAACCCCCTGCAACACCCTTTCCGTGCACGACCGAACCCCGGCGGCCGCAACCGAGCTCGCCGCCGTCGACTCCGGCCACCCCGACCCCAACGGACTCCGCCAAGAGCCGCGGGTCGTCCTCAGCTTCACTCCGGTGGCCTCCGCGGTCCATTTGGTGGCCAAAACGACCAAAACCACTATCGCCGCCGCACTGATGGTCGCCGCCGGCCAGAACTCCGGCGAGCTGACGTGGCCTAGTTAATTAGCCACTAACCCACCACCTACTGACGCTGACAAGTGGGCCCCAGGGCTTAGTCAAAGCTAACCAGCCCGGGTCAACACGGGATTAGCCCCTGTGTCACTGACGTGTGGACCCCACACGTCAGGTTTGACCCGAGCCAGCCCTGTTGACCTGCTGATGTCACTGTGACGTTAGGCTGACGCAGTAAATGATATTTCTGGATTTAAATTAAATCAGGAAATTCCAGAATATTAATTAAACTTCAAAAATTCATAACTTTTATTCTGTAACTCCAAATTGGACAAATTATATATGAAAAATGATCAGAAAAATCCAATCTATCCATCTGTACTATTTTCATGCATAATCAAACAAGTTAAATTGATGTTTTAATCAGAACAAGGAAAAGCACTTTAAAAGGCCATATTTGAATTTGGAATTTGAATCTTTGATTCAAATTTGCTCAAACACTTCTGGCTTTAGTTGCATTAGCCCAACACACTCATATTGCCATGTTTCATGCATGCATCATATTGTTGCACATTGTTTGGTGATGCTTGTGTATCGTTATCCTTTGCGACAGGATCTGTCCCCGAAGAGTACCGTGACTACTCTAACGAAGAACCGTATCCGTGCAACGAACCATCAGGCAAGCAACCAACCATTTGATCATATCGATACAATCCCATGTTCTCGCTCCTGCTCTCTTTTACTGCATTAAGACAACGCGATTCAAACTGCTGTGTGCTACGGTAGTTGAACCCATTTCCTCTGCATGACCTGTCATTGCCACAGTAACTAGATGAAACCCACTAGCATGTGTAGGAGTTGATTGAGCCATATGTATGTGTTGTTCCTACCTTGCTATGCCTGCTATGCTTAGAGTCGTGTCAGGTCTGGTTCATCTGGGTGATGGGCTAGAGTGAAATGTTAATGTCGGTAATGAGAGTGGTGTGGTGAACACGAATTGGTAAAGGTATCGATGAGAGGCCATGTAGGAGTACATGGTGGGTTGTTTCATTGAAGCCGACCTTAAGCACTGAGATCTGTATGTGTGATTTAAGAATCAGCTACTACCATACATTGGGCCCTGAAATATGACCCCGCTCGACTTCTTATCCACCTTAGCTCTCTGTCCAGGAGTTGCAAGTAGTTTCTGGTGTTTGTAGCCTACTGGAGGCCGTGGACAGCGCTGACCGTAGGGGTGGGCTGTGATGCGGTAGGTACGTGGCCGGGTGTACCGAATACCCGTTAGGTATCTCGGGAACCCTGTTCACATCGTTCGGGGCCGTATGGGAAACCTCGGCCGGACTCCCTGCGGATGGAACCTGAATAGGCGATAAACCTGGACTAGAGACTTAAGTGTTTAGGTAGGTCGTGGTCTACACCCACGTCGGCTTTCGCTTGAAGTCTGCCGAGCACATGTCGTGTGCAGACGCTAAGTGGTGGAAACATGTATGAAGAAGTACACCCCTGCAGGGTTAACATGATCTATTCGAATAGCCGCGTCCGCGGTAAAGGACTACTTGGTTGCCTATACAGTTCATAGACAAGTAAATGGAAACTATTAAAAGCCTCAAGATAAGTGTGAGTGCCGAGGATGGCTCTTCCGTAGGAAGACGGAGGTGGATCCTCGGTAGTGTATTGAAGTGGTGAATAGTGGACTCGTGTGCGCAAAACTATTTCAAGTTGGAGTATCGTAGGATAGCCTAGCCAAGGGTCAAAGCTGGCTTGCTGCAATAACTCCACCAACCCTTCTTGATACTATGCATGTATGTAGGTTCTGATGTAAGTCTTGCTGAGTACCTTTGTACTCATGTTGCTATAATCTACATTTTTACAGAAGATGCTGCAACCCCTTCTGATGGGTTCTATGTAGACGTTGACATCAACGAGTAGGCTAAAGACCCAGGTGGTGACCCTGAGCTTGTGATGGACCACGTAGTATAGTTAGGCTTCCAAGCCTCTTTTATTTTACTAGTTGTCTGTACCCAGACAAAGTACTTCCGCTGTTGGCTTGTATGACTGTATGACTTGTATGTTGGGTCGTGAGACCCGTACCTTTGTGTGTATGACATGTATGGCTCCCTGAGCCTTAAATAAAGTACTTGTGTCGTAGAGTCATGTTGTGATGCTTCGTTGTATTTGCACATATCGAGCATATTGTGTGTATGATTGAAATGCTTGGTATGTGTGGGATGTGACTATCTAGTTGTTTATCTTTAGTAGCCTCTCTTACCGGGAAATGTCTCCTAGTGTTACCGCTGAGCCATGGTAGCTTGCTACTGCTCTGGAACACTTAGGCTGGCCGGCATGTGTCCTTCTTCGTTCCTGTGTCTGTCCCTTCGGGGAAATGTCACGCATTGAGTACCGGAGTCCTGTAGCCCGCTACAGCCCGGTTTACCGGAGTCCTGCTAGCCCAGTGCTACAGCCCGGACCCAATTGCTGATGACCGACACGTTCGGAGCTGGGTCATGGATGCCTGTCCCTGTAAGTCTGTACCTCTTTGGGTTTACGACTAGTCATGTCAGCCCGGGCTCTTTATCATATGGATGCTAGCGACACTATCATATACGTGAGCCAAAAGGCGCAAACGGTCCCGGGCAAAGGTAAGGCGACTCCCGTGGGGATACCGTGCGTGAGGCCGCAAAGTGATATGAGGTGTTACCAGCTAGATCGATGTGACATCGAGTCGGGGTCCTGACATCTTCACAGGATTGCACTCTATGCCGCGTTCGGAGACCAGGAAACCGAGGAGCTGGCCGGCTGGTACTCCAAAAACGCACTTCTCTGGGTTGAGCTTGATCTGGAATCGGTGCAGATTCTCAAAGGTTTCCTTGAGGTCCTCCAGCACGGTTCCACGCTTCTCCGTCTTCACCACTACATCATCCACATAGACGTGGGCATTTCTGCCGAGTTGCTTTAGGAGGCACTTCTGCATGCAACGCTGAAAGGTGGCGCCGGCGTTTCTTAAGCCGAACGTCATGGTCAGGTAGCAGAAGGCTCCAAACGGCCTGATGAAGGCGGTCTTCAGTCTGTCAGCCGGGTTCAGCTTGATCTGGTGATATCCTGAATATGCATCTAGGAAACTCAACAGCTCGCATCCGGCTGTGGAGTCTATCACCTGATCGATTCTCGGCAGAGCAAATGGGTCCTTGGGGCAAGCTTTGTTGAGGCTTGTGTAATCAATGCACATCCGCCACTGCTTGTTCTTCTTCAACACCAGTACTGGGTTTGCCAGCCACTCTGGAAAAAAACTTCCATGATGAAGCCGGCTGCCAGGAGCCGGGCTATTTCTTCTCCAACAACTCTTCTTTTTTCTTCTGACAGGCGGCGCAAGGGCTGCCTAACGGGCTTCATATCAGATCGTACGTGTAATTTGTGCTCGGTGAATTCCGTCGGGACACCAGGCATGTCCTTGGGGGACCATGCGAAGATGTCGCGATTCTCACGGAGGAAATCGACGAGCTCGCCTTCCTATTTGCTGTCAAGGCCTGTGCCCATGACAGCGTACCTCTCCGGGTGCTCCGGGTCCAACGGTATCTTCTTTGTTTCTTTGGCTGGCTTGAATGATCCTTCTGCTTCCGACTCCTTGGGGTCGGGCGATAACTCGGGCTGCTTGCCGGCCATCGCCACGACCCGATCAAGAAGCCGTTTCTCAGCCGCGATCACCAAGGACTCGGCCAGCCGACTGCTTTGGGCCGCGCGAGCGGACGACTTCCTGTAGTCACCGGACACGGTTAGGATTCCCTTGGAACTCGGCATCTTCATCTTGAGGTAGGCGTAGTGGGGGACCGCCATGAACTTGGCCAAGGCGGGTCAGCCAAGCAATGCATGATATGGGCTTTCAAGGTCCACCACCTCAAATCAAATCAACTCTCGGCGGAAATGATCCTTGTCTCTGAAGAGGACATCTATCAGGATCTTGCCGATTGGTGAGCAGGAAAGGCCAGGGACGATTCCGTGGAACACAGTCCGGCTGCTCTGAAGCTGTCTTCGCTTGATTCCTAATTTCTTCATTGTATCCTTGTACAGGATGTTGATACTGCTGCCTCTATCTATCAGTACTCGCGAGAAGCGAGCGGCCCGCCTATCTGTGGCGAGTGTGGCGCCTAAGACCAAGGCGTAGGAGCCTGGACTCGGCATCACCTCTGGGTGATCAGCTCTGCTCCAACTAATAGGCTTTTCGGACCAATGCATGAACTCTGGAGTACTTGATGCGACCACATTTACTTCTTGCTGCTGTTGGCGCCTGCTGCGTCGGTCATCCGCTACACTGGTGAACACCACATAGGCTCCGTGCTCAACCGAGAACTTGTCTTGTATCGCGCCGACTGGCCTGACGGCCGGCTGCTGGGGCGGCAGTGGAGGAGGTGGCCCAGCAGGAGGGGGAGGGAGCAGGCCGTCCCCCTTGGCGATTCTGGTCAGCCAGTGGCATTTCCTGGTGGTGTGCTTTGACGGCTTCGCGCCACTGTGGAACTTGCAGGGACCATCTAGAGTCTACTCGTAGGAGAAAGCCGGCAACCAGTTGGACTTGCCGCCCTTCTGTCGCTTCGCCGAAGGCGGTCCCTCCAACTGCTGGTCCTCTGCTGTTGCCACTTGCCAACTGCTGGAAGTCGGCTGCGGGGCTTTGCGCTTCTAGTCATTCTGCTGTTGCCGCCGACTGGTGTCTCCAGCCGGAGTTCTTGGAGCCTGAGGGGCGACTTTGCCAGTTGTGCTGACTCGAATCTCCGCCTTCATGGAGGAGTCGTCCGTGGCGTACTTGTCCGCTGTGATCAGCAGCTCATCGAGGGTCTTCGGCTCGTCGCAGAGGAGCTTGTGCTTGAGGAGGGTACCTTCTCTGCACCCGGCAGTAAAGTACTCGATGGCCTGCACCTCATGCACGCCCTTGTAGGAGTTTCGGAGTTTGCCCCAGCGCGTGAGGTAGTCGCGAGTAGACTCGTTAGGGCCTTGCATGCACAAGGAGAGTTGGCGTGGCTTGGGAGGTCGCTTGTACGTGCTCGTGAAGTTGCGGACGAAAGCCTCGGTGAAGTCGACCCAGCTGTTGATGCTGCGAGGCTTCAGACTGTTCAACCACGTCCGGGCCGAGCCCTAGAGCATGAGCGGGACGTATCTTACGGCAACACGCTTGCTGCCGTTCGCTATGTTGACGGCTGTGGAGTAGTCGATTAGCCAATCTTCTGGCTTCATGGTGCCGGTATATTTGGGCGTGTCTCGGGGGAGCGTGAACCCTTTGGGGAAGGGCTCATCTCGGATGCGGGGTCGAAAGCAGGGGGTACCCAACTCGTCTTCTTCTTCCAGCGCCAGGGACCGATGGAGTCGGTCGATCCGGTGGCGGGCGTCGTTCTCTCCGACTCCCTCTCGGCGGCCAAGGTGGTCGCCGAGAGTTGGATGTTCCACGGGCGGCGGGGATACTTGCCTTTCTCTGCGAGGAGGGGGAGGCAGGTAGTCGTCCCGCCGTTCCACCGCTTTGGGGCGGCCGTCTTGGTCGCGCTCGATGGTGATGTGAGTCCGACCGTGGCTGACAGCCGGCTCCTTGTCCTTCTTCCCACGGGCCCCGCCAGTCGGCGTCCGAGACGTCGCACCTTGGTCTCGGCGAGGCGGTGGGTCGTTGTTTTGGCGCTGCGGTGCCTCGGTGCGGCAGCCGACATCATTCTGCACGGCAGCCGCGTCGAGGAGCTGCTGAACTCGCTCCGTAATTATGGGGCGCTCTTCGCCTTCGAAGTTGTCGAGCTCGTCTTCCGCCGCCTGGGCGGCACGGATATTCTCTGCGGCGTGGCATACACAGGGCAATCAGCCCCAAAGAGGTTGGCGATTGCCGCGCCGCGCTGTCGGACCGCGCCTAGGCGGCTAGGCCCGGTTGGAGCCGGCGAGCCGCCTACGGCGCGATCCATCTCGCGTTGGTAGGCTTCTGACAAGCGCCTCATGCTTGCCAGCTTCTTCGCGCCCTCGACGAGCTGAAGGCGGAGCGCCTCCAGCGTCTCGGCATCGGCATCTTCCGGAATCGGCGCTGCAAGGTCTCGCAGGGCCGCGTCAAGAGGGTCGTGCGCTCCTTCGCCGGAGCGCTCGCCGTGCTCGAGGACGAGGACCTTAGTGACGGTGCTTCCGCCGCTCCCCGCGTAAGAGAGCGGCTCATCGTAGACCACCACGTTGGTGGGGAACGCGTCGAGCGACGCGGTGTCGGAGTCGACCAACATCGGGTCGGTGGATCCTATGGACTCCAGGTCCGCGGCAGGCTCGCCGGCGACGTGGATTTGGTCGAGGAGGCCCGCAAGGAGGCTCTCGGGGCCACTCGTGCCTGCGTCGGACGAAGGCTCATCGGAGAGGCGAACCTCGCCGATAAGATCGGCGAGGCAGCTGGCCGCACAGGCGATCTCAGCACCATGCAGCGCGTCGGCACAGACGCCATCCGGCGTGCCGGGCTGGCTGTGCTCGACGGGGAGGAACAGGGTTCCCGTCCAGAGCAGATCTCCGGACGAGGGTGCACCTCGCCCCATGGTGGGTGCCAAATGTCGGGGGTTGGATACGACATATGCCAAAGGATGGCTTATCATGGTGGGAGCGAGTAGAACGTCGTCGGTGCCTGGAAGCGGGATGAGGCAAAGACATGCACGCCGGCGGAACTTACCCAGCTTCAGGGCTCTCCTAGGAGATAACACCCCTACTGCTGCTCTGCAGGGTCTCCGCATGATCACTAAGGCAAAGTGACTACAATGGTGCTCCTGGAGCTGTTTCGGGAGGCAGGAGAGGGCAAGGCTAGCTCTCTCCTCCCTGTGCTATCTGGTCTATCTCTATCTCGGTCCGAACCCTTTGCATGGGTGCCCCAGGGGGTTTATATAGGCCTACCCCCCGGGGGTACAATAGTAATCCGGCTGGGCATGGGTCCCAGCCGTCTGTCTCTCAGGCCGCCGTCCTCCCCGCCGGCTTCTGGGGCCCGCCAACAGGCTTGATGCTGTAGCGGCACTCCTGATGATGTAGGCTTGGTCATTGGGTCGTGGCAACAGTGCCGCCGTCTATCGGGCGATCACTGTCGCCATTCCCCATCCTATCTGGTTAATGGCTCGTGGGGCCCTGGGGAGGAATCGGCCGACTCCAGGGAGGCCGACTCCCACAGGTCCGTCTTCGGGGCATTCAGGCCGCCTTCGGCCCACCCATTGACAGGCGGCCCCGTCGCCTTTGGGTCGTACAGGCCGGCGTCGTGGGCACAGTGTGCTGCGCACTGTGGCTGAGGTCAGGGCAGGCATGGCAATAGTGCCGCGCCTCACCGGAGATCTTCCAGCGATACGACTCATTGTAGCCATGCCGACCCTTCGTAAGCAGGAGGGAACAGCCATGCCGTGACCGTACCCTGCATCGTACTTCGAGATGAGGGAGGAGTCATGGGCCGACTCTCCATAGTCGGCCTCTCTGGAGGTCGCCAGCTCGGAGTCGGCTTATCTCGGAGTCGCCGTCTGGGACTCGGCTTATCTTGGAGTCGCTCCTGGGACTCGGCTTGAGGGGCGCGGCCTGCCCCGATGTCTTGAAAGGTCCCGGGACTCGGGTTAGCCTACCCGTGGCCCATTACTCTGACAGGGGGTGATTTGACTACTTGACCAAATAAAAATCTATCCTTTTCCCAATTTTAGTTCTTGGCAAATTTCAGCTAACTTACCACAAGTCAAGCAATAGTACACAATTCAAGCAAGCATGCAAAGAGTATATGAGGAGTGGAAAGTAAAGCATGCAACTTGCAAGAATGTAAAGGGAAGGGTTTGGAGAATTCAAACGCAATTGGAGACACGGGTGTTTTTGTCGTAGTTCCGATAGGTGGTGCTATCGTACATCCACGTTGATGGAGACTTCAACCCACGAAGGGTAACGGCTGCGCGAGTCCACGGAGGGCTCCACCCAAGAAGGGTCCACAAAGAAGCAACCTTGTCTATCCCACCATGGCCGTCGCCCACAAAGGACTTGCCTCACTAGCGGTAGATCTTCACAAAGTAGGTGATCTCCTTGCCCTTACAAACTCCTTGGTTCAACTCCACAATCTTGTCGGAGGCTCCCAAGTGACACCTAGCCAATCTAGGAGACACCACTCTCCAAGAAGTAACAAATGGTGTGTTGATGATGAACTCCTTGCTCTTGTGCTTCAAATGATAGTCTCCCCAACACTCAACTCTCTCTCATAGGATTCAGATTTGGTGGAAAGAAGATTTGAGTGGAAAGCAACTTGGGGAAGGCTAGAGATCAAGATTCATATGGTAGGAATGGAATATCTTGGTTTCAACACATCAGTAGGTGGTTCTCTCTTAGAAAATGTAAGTTGGAAGTGTAGGTTCGTTCTGATGGCTCTCTCCATGAATGAAGAGGAGGTGGATGGGTATATATAGCCTCCACACAAAATCTAACTGGTACACACAACTTGCCAATCTCGGTGGGACCGAATTGAGAAACTCGGTCGGACCGATTCAGCAAATCTAGTGACCGTTAGGGTTTTTGGTGGGACCGACATGCAACTCGGTAGGACCAATATGGTTAGGGTTAGGGCATAACGTAATCTCGGTGAGACCGATTACACAAACTCGGTGGGACCGATTTTGGTAATAAGCTAACCAGAGAGTTGGTCAGGTAAACTCGGTGGGACCGGTTCGCTCATCTCAGTTGGACCGAAATGTTACGAAAGGGAAACAGAGAGTTTACATTGCAATCTCGGTGGGACCGATCGCTCATCTCGGTGGTACCGAAATGTTACAAAGAGAAACAGAGAGATTACAATCCCATCTCGGTGAGACCGAGATCCCTATCGGTGAGACCGATTTTCCTAGGGTTTGTGGCAGTGGCTATGCCATCTGAACTTGGTGGCACCGGATAGAAAGAATCTGTATGGCCGAGTTTGACTTTTGGTTTAGGTCATATGTGGATGTGAGAAAGTAGTTGAGGATTTTGGAGCATATCACTAAGCACTTTGAAGCAAGAACCTCATTAAGCAACACCTCATCCCTCCTTGATAGTTTTGGCTTTTCCTATAGACTCAATGTGATCTTGGATTATTAAAATATAAAATGTAGAGTCTTGAGCTTTGAGCTTGAGCCAATCCTTTTATCCTTAGCATTTTGAGGGGTCCACTTCTCTCATCCATGCCATGCCATTCATTGAGCTTTTCTTGAAATATTTATCTTGAAATAGTGTTAGCTCAATGAGCTATATGTTGTCAGGAATTACCAAAACCACCTAGGGATAGTTGCACTTTCACGCTGGTGGATGACGTTGTCGGCGCGCTTGCCGCCTCCTTCGCCGCGCTGCGCATCTCCGATGCGTTTGCGGCCAACGAGTACCCCAATGAGGTGCTCAGCTACTTCGACTCTCCCCTCTCCCTCGGCGGTGGCATTGCCGCCGGGGCGATGGACGTCCATGTGGAGGTTTACGTCACCGGAGATGGCGCCTCCTCCTTGTCGAGAAAGACAAGGAAGGCCGCGGAAGCCAGGGCCACTGCGGAACGGACCGAGCCATCCGATCTGCTGCACGCTACGATGCAGAGCCTCCGCATCCCCATCGGCACTGATGTCGACGCCACCAACGTTGCCGAGGCGCGAACTGTCACGCCCAATATGCGATACTATCCTAAAGATACTTGAAGGTCCCACCAAGGATAGAACCACATATTGAAATGCTTTTGCGAGGTGGATATCATTACATCAACATTACATAATAGATGGGGATACATACAAGAGGCATACAATGCTACACGAATACAACATCATCAAACATAAGATCAACATCCGACTAAGGATGAAACACAAACAGAAGCTCAAACGACATCCACCCTGCTAGCCCAGGCTGCCCACCTGGAACCTATCCCCTGATCAAAGAAGAAGTAGAAGAAGAACTCAAGCAAGCAAGCATCGCTCTCGCGTCATGATCATTGCATAACCTGCACCTGCAACTGTTGTTGTAGTAATCTGTGAGCCATGAGGACCCAGCAATCCCATTACCATGGGTATCAAGACTAGCAAAGCTTAATGCGAAAGGAAGGGGTAAAGTGGTGAGGTTGCAACAGTGGCTAAGCATGATATGGTGGCTAACATACGCGAATAAGAGGGAGAAGAGAGCAAACAGAACGGTCGTGAAGCTAGCAATGATCAAAAAGTGATCCTGAACTCCTACTTACGCCAAACATAACCCAAAACCGTGTTCACTTCCCGGACTCCGCCGAGAAGAGACCATCACAGCTACACACGCGGTTGATGCGTTTTAATTCGGATCTGGTGTCAAGTTATCTACAACCGGATATTAACAAATTCCCATCTGCCCATAACCGTGGGCACGGCTTTCGAAAGTTTATACCCTGCAGGGGTGTCCCAACTTAGCCCATGATGAGCTCTCGCGGTCAACGAAGGATATTCCTTCTCCCGGGAAGACCCGATCAAATTCGGAATCCTGGTTACAAGACATTTCGACAATGGTAAAACAAGACCAGCAAAGCCGCCCGAATGTGCTAACAAATCCTGATAGGAGCTGCACATATCTCGTTCTCAGGGCACACCGGATTGTCCAAACTTCCGGTAGGCCAGCCCAGAGTTGCCCCTGGTGATCACCGGCGGCTGACAGGTTGGACCAACACTCATGATGAGCACTGGCCCGGGGGGGGGGGGGTAAATAAAGATGACCCTCGGGCTCCGGAAACCCAAGGGAAAAAGGGCTAGGTGAGGCAAATGGTAAAACCAAGGTTGGGCCTTGAGGAGTTTTATTCAAAGCAAACTGTCAAGGGGGTCCCATAAATCACCCAACCGCGTAAGGAACGCAAAATCCGGGAACATAATACCGATATGACAGAAACTAGGGCGGCAAGAGTGGAACAAAACACCAGGCATATGGCCGAGTCTTCCACCCTTTACCAAGTATATAGATGCATTAATTAAATAAGAGATATTGTGATATCCCAATATAATCCTGTGCATCATGGAGCAATCTTCAACTTCACCTGCAACTAACAACACTATAAGAGGGGCAGAGCAAAGCGGTAACATAGCCAAGCAATGGTTTGCTAGGAAGGGTGAAAAAGTTAGAGGCTGACATGGCAA
Source organism: Triticum aestivum (assembly GCF_018294505.1). NCBI lineage: Eukaryota > Viridiplantae > Streptophyta > Magnoliopsida > Poales > Poaceae > Triticum > Triticum aestivum. The sequence continues at coordinate 637,816,024 of NC_057801.1, forward strand.
TTTGGGAGGCTTGAAGAACAAGTGATAGGTAGCGCAGCAAAGCGAAAGAACGAAGCAACTAGCATAGCAATGATAGAAGTGAGATCCAGGGTAGCAGTCATCTTGCCTGAAATCCCGCAAGGAAGAAGAACGAGTCCATGAAGAAGATGAACGGATGAAGCCGAACCAAGCGTAGACGAACGAATCCTCACGATCGCAACGAAACGGGAAACTATCGAGAAGAAGCACACAACATAGTAAACACACCACACATATACAAGACATGATGCACAACCAAGTATGATGCAAGACAAGACTACATGAATCTACTCATGGCAAGAGTGATGCAAACAAGAACAACACATCAAAGCAAGTTTAAATGAGGTCGGAAACAACATATAATGATTCCGGTAAGTCCTCATATGCAAGTTTCGAAATTGGTCCAGATCTGAATAAACCTTATGTTCAAGTAGTTAAACAGCAAGTTAAGATGCTCCAAGATGATCTACACGAGATTCTAGTCAAGTTACATATAAAGTTCATTTAATTCGGAGCTACGGCCTAGAAGATATGAGCAAAATAAGATAAACATGGCATTGATGCAAAATGCATACAAACATCAAGCAAACACCTCAAAACATGGATGCAACATGATAATATGAAGATACATGCAAAATCAAGCAAGTTTCATATAGAGCACACTCAAAATGGAGCAACGGTTCAACACATACACTCTATACAAGTTTAAAGAACAAGCTGTCCAAAACAACAACTAGGCATATTGCAAGCATCAAAACAACATGCTACAGGACCTCAAAATTAGAAAAAAGGCATGGACATGATGTGCAGGTAAAGAATGACAAAACATGAACACCGAGCTATCTCCAGAAACTACTAGAACATGCTCAAAAAGACATGGCAAGATTGCAAATAATAACAGTTTACAGGCTTAGCAGAAATAACATCAGGTTGCAATGTTTAAAGCTATCAAACAACATGTTACAACAAGATATCATGGCAAACAAAGGCATGGCATGATACTACTAAATTCATAGAACAAAAGTCTTTTACTGACCATGAGCCAAAAAGGACCAGAAGATATGATGGCACCCATGTAAACATGGCAAGTTATATGACAGATTCATACATGGCAGAAGCAGCAATAAGTAGGCATGTTGGTGAGCTTGTACAACTCAACACAGAACAATATATGGCATGGCAAGGTAACCAGAAGTAATAAGACATATTTATGAAGCTAAACATGGCAAGAGCAAGTTCATAGGATGCATGGATCACTAGCAAAGCTCATGGCAAAACTGAACCTATGTTAAGAGGCTGACATCAACATTATTTAGCAACTTTAGAGCAAGATTACAACAAGCTACATCAGGCTATAAATGCAACCAGGGGCCTGGATGGATAGAGCATGACATGTTTAACAAAACATCCTTAGTGAACATCTCCAGATTATGCATAGAATGACTTGTAGAAGCAGGTTTACATAGCATCACGAAATAACAGATTCAGCCTAGCAAAACAGCAACAACAAGTACCCAACTTAACAAGCTCGATGCACTCACTACAATACTCACAAAAATACATGGATTGCACCTCTGTAAAGATGGCATGACGTAGTACAAAACACATGTAGAGCTCATGCTCATAGGATGCACACATCAAATGCAACAAAAATGACAAATCACCAAGTTATAACAGTTTCAGCAGATTAACATCATATAGCACTCTTGCAACGATGATTCAGGCATCAAGATGATCCCAAACAAGCATGGCACAATGGAACAAAATGAAGAGCATCTCATGACGAACATTTTGATATATCGTATGCATGAAATGGAGTTATGATGACAGAGTTAAGATGCAAATAACATGGGCTAAAATTATCAGGGGAATAAGGACTTAGACAAAATATCACCTCCCGAAAAATAGATCTAGGGTTTCGGGGCACGGATCCCGAGGATGGCTGGGGCTTCGCCGGAGAAGACACCGAAGAGGAGGGAGACGACCGGAGAGGGCGAAGGCGGCGCGGGGAGATGGCCCCGGACCGGATCCGGCCGGATCCGGCCGGCGGCGGGCGCGGCAACCGGCGAAGCGGG
>NC_057801.1:637818516-637826299 GCF_018294505.1 Triticum aestivum
CGACGCGGCCGGATCCCGCGGGATCGGGCGGCGGGCGGCTCGGGCCTGAGGGGCCGGGGACGGGCCGCGCGGGCCGGTACAGAGGGCGGCTGCGGCGAAACACGTGGCAAGCCACGATTGGCTGCGGGCGCGGGCGGACATGTCCGGCCCGGTTCGGACGTGTCCAGCAGCGGCGGGGAGGGGTTTGTCTAGGGTTTTCGCCCGAATTTCGGAGGGGAGGGCATATTTATAGATAGAGGGAGCTAGGAGACTCCAAATGAGGCACGGTTTTCGCCCACACGATCGTGATCGAACGACCGAGAGCATGGAGGGGGTTAGGATGGGTTTTGGGCCAGTTTGGAAGGGCGTTGGGCTGCAACAAACACGAGGCCTTTTCGGTCCCTCGGTTAACCGTTGGAGTATCAAACGGCCTCCAAATTGCACGAAACTTGACAGGCGGTCTACCAGTGGTGTACCAAGGCCGCTTGGCAAGACTCGGTCCATTCCGAGAACATTTAACACCCGCACATGAAAAGAGGCAAAAGGGTGCGTCGGGTGACATAGGAGTGCCGGATTGCAAAACGGACAACGGGGTAAATGCTCGGATGCAAGAAACGAACACGTATGCAAAATGAAATGCACATGATGACATGGCAATATGCAACACGCAAGCAAATGACATGGCAACTACGGCGAATAACTGGCGAACACCTGGCGCATCGAATCCGGGGCATTACAACACTCCTCCACTAACAAGAGATCTCGTCCCGAGATCTAGGATGGCACCGGAGAGAAAAGGAAGAGAAAGATAAGAGGTAAACTAAGTTGCTTCTTCGACAAACGAGTGAAACCATGAACCTTGATAGGTTAAACAATTTCAAGGAAAGAATACACCGGAGATGAATGAAGTTGAAAACACTCCGTTAGAAGAGAGGAACAAGGAACACTACGAGAACCAAGAGGTTTAGTGATAAGATAGATATTGAAACCACTCCGGTTAAAACTAGATAGAGAAGGAATAAGATTGATATAATTTGGGCAGCATTTCGACTGAAAGAAGAAGGAAAAGATGATAAGATGAAAAGAACTTGAAGAGATGACACAACACTCCGGTTAAATGGATAAGCATGGAAAGAACACGATCCTCAGTTCAAGATGATGAGTGAAGAGAGCAACATCACAAGGCCTCCGGAACGAAAGAATAGAAGCTAGATTGTTGGGATAAAGGGACGGAGAATAAAATGACAACTTCTATCACAAATGAGCTTGGTTGATGGAAAACCAACAACAAAACAAATAAGATTGTAGTGGGCTTATTGAAACATCTCAACACTTGAGGTGAAATTCTGCCACTAATAAAAACAATTGCTTGCTTGAGATGAAAAAAGAGATGAAAAATTCTTTCACCGAGAGGATAGGAGAAAACTCGGATCATTGATAAGCACCACAAATAGCAACATTCCTTAGGGAAGGCTTTAGGTGAAATCTATACCAAGATAACTCCAAAGAAGAGATTGATGGATTTAAAATACCTCATTCTTGAAAACATGTGAATCGCGAAACCTGAATGGAAATTTCCAAGAATGATATAACACCACCTCAAAAGCTAAGGTAGAAAGAATTGCACTTCGAAATGCAAGAAGAAGAGTACTTGAACTCATCACAAAATAAACATGTGTTGAGCACCATGTTTATTTTAGAGTATAGCTTTGCGGATCATAACTCCGAGGGAAAAACTTGAAGAACAATTGAAGAATGAAAGAAATCCTTGACGAACCACCATGTAGAGCCTCCATGAAGAACTCCGGTAATAAAAAGGATGATAGAAAGAAAGAGAAGTTGAAAACACAAGGTGAAGCCTTGAGATGATTTAGATGGATCTACGAAATGAGATAAAGCGGAAAACTTGGAACTCCGGAAGAAAAGATGAAACATCTCGAACCGGGAAATGAGACATGATGAACAACTCTAGAAAGAAGAAACTAGATTACTTTGATGAAACAATAATAAGAATTATGTTATGCCTATCCTTCAGCAATTTAAATTGATGACAAGCAACGGATTTGGCATACTACTTATTGTTATTGAAAAAAATGATTGAAGAGAGATATTGCTCAACTTGGGAAGGTATTGGTGGAACCACCAGTAGGATTTGGAAAGAACGAATGAATTGGTATGATAACGAAGGAAGTGAAATCTTGAACGAACCACTGTAAGAATTGAAAACGAACGAAGTAAAAGGGTGAATCACCGGTAAGAATTAGAGAACGAATGAAGATACTTGAGGGAATTTGATACAAGAGAACAAAGAGATCACGAGCTGATTAGAGACCACTTGAGCGATGCACCGGTAAGATTTGGATAACGAGAGCTGAAGGCTGGAATGAATGATTCTGAGATGATGTGCTCTGGAGAATCAAACTGAAAAGACTCCTGAATAGATCCGGATGGGTGAAAAGAATTCTCACAATCTAAAATAATTATGAGAGGATGGCATCAAGCTAGAATCACGAATCTTCAAGAGAATGGACCAAGATTTAGAGGAAAAACTCTTCTTCAATCTTCAACTGACGACGAGAAACACCACAAAAATTGCTGAGATACTCCAGAAGAATGACAAGCGAAGAGGTTGAGCCAACAATGAAAAATGATTTGAAATTGATCTTGGAAAAGATCTGACTGATGAAATTCATTCTTACATCAAACTTGGAAATGAATTTGAGAATCGCTCCTGATAATTCGAAGAGTCAGGTAAGATCCTGGGAAAATACCTATGGGTTAGGGCCCACTCAAAAGAAAACACCGTTGGAAATGATTTTAAAGAGAGATTGCACCGGTTGAATTAAATAGCTTGAATGAGATAACAATCTCCAAATAGCTTGAACGGATTAAGAATGGAAACACAAATCTTCCGAGATATCTTCAGCACTTTGGATATGAACTGGGATGGGTGAATAAATAATAGAGCCTTGGATAAGAAATTCACATGGGAAGATATGTGAAACAACAGGAAGAGATATGATCAACACCGACACTTGAAATTAATCCATCGGAGAAGAATACGAGAATGAAGAATGATGAACTTGAAGCTCCGTTAGTATCTTCCCGAGAATCATCAGATAGGAACATTGATTGAAAAGAGTGAAGAGACTTCACATGAATAAATGGACACTTGATTAAAATATATGAGTCCTTGTAGAAAAGGGTGGGAGGGCGGGAAAACAAAGGCAACTTGGGATGGATGAAACAAACACCGGTGAGAAAACTTAGAGTTGATCTTGCGGATGGGGAGAATGATGGGATCATCTCGAAGAGAAGCGCACCGGTTGGAAATAGAATTAAGATGGCAATCTCAATGATCAAGAAGGATTAGTATCCACATAGCAATATGAGAACACCATTTAGGAAAGGTATGGATTCAACATTTGACTTCGAAGCAACTCGAATACCACAAATAAAACAAAACAAAGGATTTGGCTTACAGAATAAGCCGGAACAAATACATATGATAGAGATTTACCCAATCCCATATCATGCATCTATCGGAAAGATATGCTAGAAGCTACTTGAATTCCCACCTATAAACTCCCGAAACTTTCTGATTATGCAATCTGGTGTTGGGGATACAGGAGAAGCAATATATCTCACCCAAACTAACAATCCCTACATCCAGCTGTATCCATCCGTCAACACATAACCAAGAAAACTCTGGAAATCGTGTACCTCAACCTTTGAAAAGCATCCGTTATACGAGTTATGGCAATACTCCCGAACTCCCGCCCCAGTACTGGGTGGTGTGGAGGTTATCTCACCAACAACTTCATAAAAGAGATTTTCGAAGTCGGCAAAACTCAGGTATTCCAGAACTGCAACAATTAAATTATGATGACAACACCTCAGAGATCAACTCCTCGGGACACTTCCACAACCCCTAAATGTCAGGAGGCACCAAGAACAATGTTCTCATCAAAGAATATCGGAACGATTCCAAGATACCCGCGTGATCCTAAAAAAAAATTTGTGAAATTTGTGAAGAGGAAAGTCAAAACATCTACGTCAGAAGACCTCACTAGAGCGACAAAGGGGGCTAAGGAGTAAAAAGAATCCTACTCTCCGATATATATAATCCTAAGACTCAAAATAGTTTTCTTCTAGACTCAACAACGACCAACAATCAAGGGGGCTCCTATGGTCGGTCGAGGCTGTGATACCAACTTGTCACGCCCAATATGCGATACTATCCTAAAGAGACTCGAAGGTCCCACCAAGGATATAACCGCATATTGAAATGCTTTTGCGAGGTGGATATCATTACATCAACATTACATAATAGATGGGGATACATACAAGAGGCATACAATGCTACACGAATACAACATCATCAAACATAAGATCAACATCCGACTAAGGATGAAACACAAATAGAAGCTCAAACGACATCCACCCTGCTAGCCCAGGCTGCCGACCTGGAACCTATCCCCTGATCAAAGAAGAAGCAGAAGAAGAACTCAAGCAAGCAAGCATCGCTCTCGCGTCATGATCATTGCATAACCTGCACCTGCAACTGTTGTTGTAGTAATCTGTGAGCCATGAGGACCCAACAATCCCATTACCATGGGTATCAAGACTAGCAAAGCTTAATGCGAAAGGAAGGGGTAAAGTGGTGAGGTTGCAGCAGCAGCTAAGCATGATATGGTGGCTAACATACGCGAATAAGACCGAGAAGAGAACAAACGGAACGGTCGTGAAGCTAGCAATGATCAAGAAGTGATCCTGAACTCCTACTTATGCCAAAGATAACCCAAAACCGTGTTCACTTCCCGGACTCCGCCGAGAAGAGACCATCACGGCTACACACGCGGTTGATGCGTTTAAATTCGGATCTGGTGTCAAGTCATCTACAACCGGATATTAACAAATTCCCATCTGCCCATAACCGCGGGCACAACTTTCGAAAGTTTATACCATGCAGGGGTGTCCCAACTTAGCCCATGATGAGCTCTCGCGGTCAACGAAGGATATTCCTTCTCCCGGGAAGACCCGATCAGACTCGGAATCCCGGTTACAAGACATTTCGACAATGGTAAAACAAGACCAGCAAAGCCGCCCGAATGTGCCAACAAACCCTGATAGGAGCTGCACATATCTCGTTCTCAGGGCACACCGGATTGTCCAAACTTACGGTAGGCCAGCCTAGAGTTGCCCCTGTTGACCACCGACGGCTGACAGGTTGGACCAACACTCATGACGAGCACTGGCCCGGGGGGGGAGGGGGTAAATAAAGATGACCCTCGGGCTCCGGAAACCCAAGGGAAAAAGGGCTAGGTGAGGCAAATGGTAAACCCAAGGTTGGGCCTTGCTGGAGGAGTTTTATTCAAAGTGAACTGTCAAGGGGGTCCCATAAATCACCCAACCGCGTAAGGAACGCAAAATCCGGGAACATAATACCGATATGACGGAAACTAGGGCGGCAAGAGTGGAACAAAACACCAGGCATAAGGCCGAGTCTTCCACCCTTTACCAAGTATATAGATGCATTAATTAAATAAGAGATATTGTGATATCCCAATATAATCCTGTCCATCATGGAGCAATCTTTAACTTCACCTGCAACTAACAATGCTATAAGAGGGGCTGAGCAAAGCGGTAACATAGCCAAGCAACGGTTTGCTAGGAAGGGTGAAAAAGTTAGAGGCTGACATGGCAATTTGGGAGGCTTGAAGAACAAGTGATAGGTAGCGCAGCAAAGCGAAAGAACGAAGCAACTAGCATAGCAATGATAGAAGTGAGATTCAGGGTAGCGGTCATCTTGCCTGAAATCCCGCAAGGAAGAAGAACGAATCTATGAAGAAGATGAACGGATGAAGCCGAACCAAGCGTAGACGAACGAATCCTCACGATCGCAACAAAACGGGAAACTATCGAGAAGAAGCACACAACATAGTAAACACACCACACATATACAAGACATGATGCACAACCAAGTATGATGCAAGACAAGACTACATGAATCTACTCATGGCAAGAGATGATGCAAGCAAGAACAACACATCAAAGCAAGTTTAAATGAGGTCGGAAACAACATATAACGATTCCGGTAAGTCCTCATATGCAAGTTTCGAAATTGATCCAGATCTGAATGAACCTTATGTTCAAGTAGTGAAACAGCAAGTTAAGATGCTCCAAGATGATCTACACGAGATTCTAGTCAAGTTACATATAAAGTTCATGTAATTCGGAGCTACGGCCTAGAAGATATGAGCAAAACAAGATAAACATGGCATTGATGCAAAATGCATATAAACATCAAGAAAACACCTCAAAACATGGATGCAACATGATAATATGAAGCTACATGCAAAATCAAGCAAGTTTCATATAGAGCACACTCAAAACGGAGCAACGGTTCAACACATACACTCTATACAAGTTTAAAGGACAAGTTGTTCAAAACAGCAACTAGGCATATTGCAAGTGTCAAAACAACATGCTACAACACCTCAAAATGAGAACAAAAGGCATGAACACGATGTATAGGTAAAGCATGACAAAACATGAACACTGAGCTATCTCCAGAAACTATTAGAACATGCTCAAAAAGACATGGCAAGATTGCAAATAATAGCAGTTTACAGGCTTAGCAGAAATAACATCAGGTTGCAATGTTTAGAGCTATCAAACAACATGTTACAGCAAGATATCATGGCAAACAAAAGCATGGCATGATACTACTAAATTCATAGAACAAAAGTCCTTTACCGACGATGAGCCAAAAAGGACCAGAAGATATGATGGCACCCATGTAAACATGGCAAGTTATATGACAGATTCATACATGGCAGAAGCAGCAATAAGTAGGCATGTTGGTGAGCTTGTACAACTCAACACAGAACAATATATGGCATGGCAAGGCAACCAGAAGTAAGAAGACATATTTATGAAGCTAAACATGGCAAGATCAAGTTCATAGGATGCATGGATCACTAGCAAAGCTCATGGCAAAACTGAACTTAATGTTAACAGGCTGACAGCAACATTATTTAGCAACTTTAGAGGAAGATTACAACAAGCTACATCAGGCTATAAATGCAACCAGGGGCATGGATGGATAGAGCATGACATGTTTAACAAAACATCCTTAGTGAACATCTCCAGATTATGCATAGAATGACTTGTAGAAGCAGGATTACATAGCATCACGAAATAACAGATTCAGCCTAGCAAAACAGCAACAACAAGTACCCAACTTAACAAGCTCGATGCACTCACTACAATACTCACAAAAATAAATGGATTTCACCTATATAAAGATGGCATGACGTAGTACAAAACACATGTAGAGCTCATGCTCATAGGATGCACACATCAAATGCAACAAAAATGACAAATCACCAAGTTATAACAGTTTCAGCAGATTAACATCATATAGCACTCTTGCAACGATGATTCAGGCATCAAGATGATCCCAAACAAGCATGGCACAATGGAACAAAATGAAGAGCATCTCATGACGAACATTTTGATATATCGTATGCATGAAACGAAGTTATGATGACAGAGTTAAGATGCAATGAACAGGGGCTAAAATTATTAGGGGAATAAGGACTTAGACGAAATATCACCTCCCGAAAAACAAATCTAGGGTTTCGGGGCACGGATCCCGAGGATGGCTGGGGCTTCGCCGGAGAAGACACCGGAGAGGAGGGAGACAACCGGAGAGGGCGAAGGCGGCGCGGGGAGATGGCCCCGGACCGGATTCGGCCGGCAGCGGGCGCGACGACAGGCAGAGCGGGGCGCCGGCGGC
>NC_057801.1:638192257-638192689 GCF_018294505.1 Triticum aestivum
GTCTTAGTGTCGGTCTTCAGAGGTGAAACTGTTAACCAGAACTGGAACTACTACCTGTGACTTGTGATAATTATGATTATTATTATTGTTGACTAACCCGTGATATTATTGTTATTATCGAGTATCTCTGGGATGGTTCTACCTCCGGGATATTCACTATGATTGTTTATTTTAAAGCCCTTTATGTGGTGTCGCTCAGACGCCCGACTATGGCATTTCTTTTAAAGCCCTTTATGTGGTGTTGCTCAGACGCCCGACTGTGGCATTTCTTTTAAAGCCCTTTATGTGGTGTCGCTCAGACGCCCGACTGTGGCATTTCTTTTAAAGCCCTTTATGTGGTGTCGCTCAGACGCCCGACTGGGGCATTTCTTTTAAAACCCTTTATGTGGTGTTGCTAAGACGCCCGACTGTGGCTTTGCTTGTTATTTATTT